>NC_052147.1:148243761-148478761 GCF_902713615.1 Scyliorhinus canicula | reverse complement strand
GAGTTGTCCCGACAATTCTTACAAATGATTCTGGCACGCTGTGACTGTCTACTCCTCTACGGCGTGTGTTAAAGAATATGTAATGAAAGTTCCGTCATTTATTTTTCGCATGAAGATTGCACAAATCATTCCCATTAACAGGAATGTAATTTACACTCTATTCTCCTGCCATTTCCCTGTGAGAGTAATGGTCGCATAATGGACCAGAAAAGGCATCTTGCAGCATACTAACTGTTTCTTCCTTGCACTTCAGCTTGAACGTTCTTTGCATTGTAAAATGCTGGAAGTATGAGCTGAGAACACTATGGCAGGAGTAATGTTACTGCTTTTTTAGCTGCTTGTAGGAATAAGACTACAGGTTCAGTTGTTCGATCTGAGGCAGTTGAGTGGCATTGCAAGCGCATAAATCATGTCATGAAACAGTCATTGCCTCATTAAGTTCCAGCCTAGTTTTCAGTGGTGAATTTAATTGGTAATTAATACACCAATCATTTCTTTAAACTCTCAGTAGGGTGGAGGATGAACGGCTATTTTCATGAAGAGCTGAGAGTGGTGCAGCTTAAATTGATGTGCATCTCTTTCTTGCCACAGATTCTTGGCTGTTTAAGTGCTAACAGCAGTGTCCATTAGTAAACACATTGTCTATCCCAGTAAATGTTTGGGCCACGGTACAGATCTCTTCCTCCAACCAGTATGTAGCAGCACAGTGTAAATTTCACTTCCTCCCTCTATCTCTCCCCCCGGCGTACTGAGTAACAGTGTCAGTATTCAAATGTGCCAGGTTGATGTGTGTTCGGCCAGAGTTGTTGGTAGTCTGGACAACCAGGAGATGATCTTCAAGTAATTTGTATGCAAGTTACATTCCCCCTCACCCTCCCCCACACTGCAGCTTCCAATCACAATATTATAGTCTCCCTTGAAGGTGTTAACTGACTTGGTGGGCAGCTCAGCAACAGGATCCCACCCCTTCCCATGGAAAGACTCTGTTGAGTTTCAGTAGGTATTATGGGTGGGAGTCTCTCAACTCAGGGCCAGGCCGGAGAATCGGCGCGACCAGCGCGAATCGCGCCACAACGCCAGGATGCGATTCTCCGCAGAGTGGAGAATCGGTGCCATTGGCGTCGGCGTGGTCGGCGCGGCACTGGTCGGGGGCCGTTCTACGCGATTCATGTCCTGGGATGGGCCAAGTGGCATAACAAAAATCCAGAGTCTTTCCGGCGCTATTCTAATCTGCTGTCAGCCGGCGGGACCTCAGCATGGAAAAGTCTGGGGGCGGCCTGTGGGGGGCGGAGGGGGGATCGACTTGGGGGGTCTCCGTTGTGGCCTGGCCCACCGATCGGCCTCTCAGGCTGGGGGCCTCCTTTCTTCTGTGCTGGCCACTTTAACCCTACGCCATGTTGCGTCGGGGCTGGTGCGGAGAAGGGAGCCATTGCGCATGCGCGCGTTGGTACCAGTGCCACTGAGCATGCGTGGACCCTGCGGTGCCCAGTTGACCAGCGGCAAGGGTCACTCCAGTGCCATGCTGGTCACCTGTCGGAGCCAGAATTGTTGATCCTAAGGCTGTGTTGACGCCGTCGAGAAAGGTGATATATAAGTGCCTGTCTTTTATCCAAATAGCTCTTGAGTGCAAAACATTCAGCATTGACATTCAGAGCAGATAGGTAGAGACATTTCGGATGGGTGCAAAAGTAGGTTGTTGTGGTAGGGGATTTTAACTTCCCCTAAATGGGAGTCATTTAGTGCTAGGGGCTGGATGAGGCAGAGTTTATAAGGTGTATCCAGGAAGGCTTCTTGTTGCAATATGTAGATAATCCAACGAGGGAAGGGGCAGTACTGGACCTGGCATTGGGGAATGAACCTGGACAGGCGGTTGAGGTTTCAGTAGGGGAACGTTTTGGCAGTAGTGACCACAATTCCGTACGTTTTGGGGTGTTTCTGGATAGGGATGAGGGTGACCCTCGCATTAAGGTGCTAAACTGGGGAAAGGCAAATTACAATCGGGCAGCACGGTAGCATAATGGTTAGCACAATTGCTTCACAGTTCCAGGGTCCCAGGTTCAATTCCCAGCTGGGTCACTGTCTGTACGGAGTCTGCACGTTCTCCCCATGTGTGCATGGGTTTCCTTCAGGTGCTCCGGTTTCCTCTCACAGTCCAAAGATGTGCAGGTTAGGTGGATTGGCCATGCTAAATTGTCCTTAGTGTCCAAAGTTGCCCTTAGTGTTGGTTGAGTGGGGTTACTGGGTTATGGGGATAGGGTGGTGTGGGCTTGGGCTTTGGTAGGGTGCTCTTTCCAAGAGCCGGTGCAGACTCGATAGGCCGAATGGTCTCCTTCTGCACTGTAAATTCTATCTATGAAACGATAGCATTAGATAGGAATTGAAAAATGTGGATTGGGGCAGCTGTTGGAGGGTAAATCAACAGCGGACATGTGGGAGTCTTTTAAGCAACGGTTGATTAGGATTCAGGAAAGTCATGTTCCTGAAAGAACGAAGGATAAGTATAGGAAGTTTAGGGAACCTTGGATAACGAGGAATATTGTGAACCTCGTCAAAAAGGAAAAGGAGGCTTTTGTACTGCCTAGAAAGGTAGGGACAGTCAAAATCCTTGAGGAGTATAAAGAAAGTAGGAAAGTACTTAAGGGGGAAATTAGGAGGGGTCATGAAACGTTCTTGGCAAGTAGGATTCAGGTTAATCCCAAAGCTTTTTATTCATATGTAAAAAGCAAGAGGGTGGCCAGGGAATGGATTGGAATACTTAAGAACAGTGGGGGCAATCTATGTGTTGAGCCAGAGGAAATGGGCGAGGTACTAAATGAGTACCTCAGTGTTCACCAAAGAAAAGGACTTTGTGGAAGATTCTTGGGTAGGTTGTGTGGACAGTCTGAATCATGTTGACATCAAAAAGGAGGTATTGGGTGTTTTAAAAGACATTAAGATAGATAAGTCTCCTGGGCCAGATGGGATTTACTCCAGAATATTGAGGGCAGCTATGGAGAAAATTGCTGGGGCCTTGACTGGCATCTTTATGTCCTGATTGGCTACAGGTGTGATCCCAGAGGCCTGGAGAATAGCTAATGTGGTACCGCTGTTTAAGAAAGGTAGCAGTGATACTCCAGGAAACTATAGGCCGGGGAGCCTCACGTCAGTAGTCGGTAAACTATTGGAGAGAATTTTCAGGGACTGAATTTATATCCATTTGGAAACAAATGGACTCATTCGCGATAGACAGCATGGTGTTGTGAAGGGTATTGATTTGAGTTTTTTGAGGAGGTGACAAAGATGATTGATGAGAGGAGGGCGGTGGATGTTGTTTACATGGACTTCAGTAAAGCCTTTGACAAGGTGCCTCATGACAGGCTGGTACAAAAAGTGAAGTCACACGGGACCAGAGGTGAGGTGGTAGGTTGGATACAGAACTAGCTCAGTCGCAGAAGGCAAAGGGTAGCAGTAGAAGGGTGTTTTTCTGAATGGAAGGCTGTGACTAGTGGTGTTCCACAGGGATCTGTGCTGAGGCCTCTGTTGTTTGTAGTATATGTAAATGATTTGGAGGAAAATGTAGCTTTTCTGATTAGTAAGTTCGCGGATGACACCAAGGTTGATGGAGTGGGTAGTGTTGAAGATTGTCAGAGGATGCAGTAGGTTATAGATAGGTTGGAAACTTGGGTAGAGAAATGGCAAATAAAGTTTAATCTAGACAAATGTAAGGTAATGTATGTTGGTAGGTTGAACATAGAAGGGAAATGTACTGTAAATGGCAAAACTCTTAGGAATATAGAAAGTCAGAGAGATCTGGGCGTGCAGGTCCACAAATCTTTGGAAGTGGCAACACAAGTGGACAAAGTAGTCAAGAAAGTGTACAGAATGCTTGCTTCATTGGACAGGGCATCAAATATAAAAACTGGCAAGTCATGCTACAGTTGTGTAGAACCTTGGTATGGCTGCAATTGGAATATTGCACAAAATTCTGATCGCCACACTACCAGAAAGATGTGGAGGCTTTGGAGAGGATGCAGAGGAGGTTTACCAGGATGTTGCCTGGTCTGGACGGTGTTAGCTATGTGGCGAGGCTGAATAGACTCTGACTGTTTTCATTAGAATGACGGAGGTTGATGGGCGCCCTGATAGAGATCCATAAAATAATGAGGAGCATGGATAGAGTGGATGGGCAGGCACTCTTTCACAGGGTGGAGAGGTCAGTCACCAGGAGGCATAGGTTTAAGGTCCGTGGGGTAAAGTTTAGAGGAGATGTGAGAAGCAGGTATTTTACACAGGGTGGTGAGTGCCTGGAACACATTGCCACGGGAGCTTTGTGGAAGCAGATCCATTAATGGCGTTCAAAAGGCATCTCAACAAATACTGTGGGGACTCACTATATGTGAATGTACAGATAAGCATATGGGAGCGAAGAGCATGTAATGTTACTCTGATAGTTAGACGAGATGGGAGTTGGAGCATGAAAGCTGACATGGGCTGTTTAGGCTAGATGGCCTCTTTCTGTTCTGTATAACCTATGTCAATTTATGTAATACAAGATTTACAGTACCTGTGCTAATACAGCATGAATAATATGCATACAGTAAATGAAGGGCCATATATTTTGTTAATTCTATTCCCTGAGAAGAATCGAGTTAAAAGTACCATTATTAACAAAACAATAAAGGTTCTGCATTTTCTCTTGTTTTCTGCTCATTACTTTTAACTAACCTGTAGTACAATCTTTTTTTAATGTATTTTATTCAAAACTTATACAAAAGGTTACAAAAATAAACAATTCGGGGAGCAAACTCCTCAACACACAACTGTACAGTTTGTACAAAATCCCCCCCCCCCCCCCACCGGCGCAACGAACAGCTCCTCACATACGGTCACAAACATCCCCCACCTTGCCTCCTCAAAGCCCTCCGCTGAACCCCTTGATTCATATTTAACCTTTTCCAACTGAAGAAAGTCATATAAGTCCCCCAGCTTGGCCGCCACCCCCGGTGGTGTTGCTGATCCCCATCTAACAGAATTCTTCACCGGGCAATCAGAGAGTTGAAGGCCACAACGTTGGCCTTCCTCCTCTCCATTATCTCCAGTTTCTCCAATATCCCGAATATTGCGAGCAAAGGGCCCGGCTCAACCTCTTCCTCCATTATCCTTGTTAGCACCACGGACACTCCCACCCAGAATCTCTCCAAATTCGCTGGTTCCCGCCCACACTTCTCACTCGTCTGCCACTCCCTGGAAGCACCCACTCATTTTTGCCAGAGTCACGTGTCCCCTGTGTACGAGCTTGGGGCAGGCAATAAACAAAGAAATAACTGATGCATGTAGAAATGGTACAGCAGTTATCATGGGGGATTTTAATCTACACGTCGATTGGTTTAACCAGGTTGGTCAAGGCAACCTTGAATAGGAGTTTATAGAATGTATCCGCGATAGTTTCCTAGAACAGTATGTAATGGAACAGTATGTAAAGGACATACTGGCACTGGAGCGGGTCCAGCGGAGATTCACACGGATGATCCCAGGAATGGTAGGCCTAACATACGATGAACGTCTGAGGATCGTGGGATTATATTCATTGGAGTTTAGGAGGTTGAGGGGAGATCTAATAGAAACTTACAAGATAATGAATGGCTTGGATAGGATGGACGTAGGGAAGTTGTTTCCATTAGCAGGGGAGACTAGGACGCGGGGGCACAGCCTTAGAATAAAAGGGAGTCACTTTAGAACAGAGATGAGGAGAAATTTCTTCAGCCAGAGAGTGGTAGGTCTGTGGAATTCATTGCCACAGAGGGCGGTGGAGGCCGGGACATTGAGTGTCTTTAAGACAGAAATTGATAAATTCTTGATTTCTCGAGGAATTAAGGGCTATGGGGAGAGAGCGGGTAAATGGAGTTGAAATCAACCATGATTGAATGGTGGAGTGGACTCGATGGGCCGAATGGCCTTACTTCCGCTCTTATGTCTTATGGTCTTATGGAACCTACGAGGGAACAAGCGGTCCTAGATCTTGCCCTGTGTAATGAGACAGGATTGATTCATGATCTCATAGTTACGGATCCTCTCGGAAGGAGCGATCACAATATGGTGGAATTTAAAATACAGATGGAGGGTGAGAAAGTAAAATCAAATATTAGTGTTTTGTGTTTAAACAAAGGAGATTACAAGGGGATGAGAGAAGAACTAGCTAAGGTAGACTGGGAGCTAAGACTTTATGGTGGAACAGTTGAGGAACAGTGGAGAACCTTCCAAGCAATTTTTCACAGTGCTCAGCAAAGGTTTATACCAACAAAAAGGAAGGACGGAAGAAAGAGGGAAAATCGACCGTGGATATCGAAGGAAATAAGGGAGAGTATCAAATTGAAGGAAAAAGCATATAAAGTGGCAAAGATTGCTGGGAGATTAGAGGACTGGGAAATCTTTAGGGGGCAACAGAAAGCTACTAAAAAAGCTATAAAGAAGAGTAAGATAGAGTATGAGAGTAAACTTGCTCAGAATATAAAAACAGACAGTAAAAGTTTTTACAAATATATGAGACAAAAAAGAGTGGCTAAGGTAAATATTGGTCCTTTAGAGGATGAGAAGGGAGTTTTAATAATGGGAAATGAGGAAATGGCTGAGGAAATGAGGAAATGGCTGAGGAACTGAACAGGTGTTTTGGGTCGGTCTTCACAGTGGAAGACACAAATAACATGCCAGCGACTGATAGAAATGAGGCTATGACGGGTGAGGACCTTGAGAGGATTATCATCACTAAGGAGGGAGTGATGGGCAAGCTAATGGGGCTAAAGGTAGACAAGTCTCCTGGCCCTGATGGAATGCATCCCAGAGTGCTAAAAGAGATGGCTAGGAAAATTGCAGATACACTAGTGATAATTTACCGAAATTCACTAGACTCTGGGGTGGTCCCGGTGGATTGGAAATTAGCAAACGTGACGCCACTGTTTAAAAAAGGAGGTAGGCAGAAAGCAGGAAATTATAGGCCAGTGAGCTTAACTTCGGTAGTAGGGAAGATGCTGGAATCTATCATCAAGGAAGAAATTGCGAGGCATCTGGATAGAAATTGTCCCATTGGGCAGACGCAGCATGGGTTTGTAAAGGGCAGGTCATGCCTAACTAATTTAGTGGAATTTTTTGAGGACATTACCAGTGCAGTAGATAACGGGGAGCCGATGGATGTGGTATATCTGGATTTCCAGAAAGCCTTTGACAAGGTGCCACACAAAAGGTTGCTGCATAAGATAAAGATGCATGGCATTAAGGGTAAAGTAGTAGCATGGATAGAGGATTGGTTAATTAATAGAAAGCAAAGAGTTGGGATAAATGGGTGTTTCTCTGGTTGGCAATCAGTAGCTAGTGGTGTCCCTCATGGATCCGTGTTGGGCCCACAATTGTTCACAATTTACATAGATGATTTGGAGTTGGGGACCAAGGGCAATGTGTCCAAGTTTGCAGATGACACTAAGATGAGTGGTAAAGCGAAAAGTGCAGAGGATGCTGGAAGTCTGCAGAGGGATTTGGATAGGTTAAGTGAATGGGCTAGGGTCTGGCAGATGGAATACAATGTTGACAAATGTGAGGTTATCCATTTTGGTAGGAATAACAGCAAACAGGATTATTATTTAAACGATAAAATATTAAAGCATGCCGCTGTTCAGAGAGACTTGGGTGTGCTAGTGCATGAGTCACAGAAGGTTGGTTTACAAGTGCAACAGGTGATTAAGAAGGCAAATGGAATTTTGTCCTTCATTGCTAGAGGGATGGAGTTTAAGACTAGGGAGGTTATGTTGCAATTGTATAAGGTGTTAGTGCGGCCACACCTGGAGTATTGTGTTCAGTTTTGGTCTCCTTACTTGAGAAAGGACGTACTGGCGCTGGAGGGTGTGCAGAGGAGATTCACTAGGTTAATCCCAGAGCTGAAGGGATTGGATTATGAGGAGAGGTTGAGTAGACTGGGACTGTACTCGTTGGAATTTAGAAGGATGAGGGGGGATCTTGTAGAAACATTTAAAATTATGAAGGGAATAGATAGGATAGATGCGGGCAGGTTGTTCCCACTGGCGGGTGACAGCAGAACTAGGGGACATAGCCTCAAAATAAGGGGAAGTAGATTTAGGACTGAGTTTAGGAGGAACTTCTTCACCCAAAGGGTTGTGAATCTATGGAATTCCTTGCCCAGTGAAGCAGTTGAGGCTCCTTCATTACATGTTTTTAAGGTAAAGATAGATAGTTTTTTGAAGAATAAAGGGATTAAGGGTTATGGTGTTCGGGCCGGAAAGTGGAGCTGAGTCCACAAAAGATCAGCCATGATCTAATTGAATGGCGGAGCAGGCTCGAGGGGCCAGATGGCCTACTCCTGCTCCTAGTTCTTATGTTCTTATCAGGCCCATCCTTGCACACGAGGAGGTTTTTTTAACACTTCGTAGCGCCTCACTCCATGCTCCCCAGTTTATCTACCCTCCCAGCTTCCTCTTAATCTTCATCACCTGCTCTCCTAGCCACCTGCATATGTCCCCGATCCTGCCCTCCCCTTCCACATCTGGAAGCAGCTATCGCTCCAACACGGAGTATCTCGGCAACCTGGGGGACTCTTTCCAAACCTTCCGCGCAAAGTCCCTTACCTGCAGGGACCTAAACTCACTTCCTCTCAGGAGCTCTATGCTCTCCCGTAACAGCCTCCCCGAACAGGCGCTCGAATGTGGCGACTAGGGGCTTTTCACAGTAACTTCATTCGAAACCTACTCGTGACAATAAGCGATTTTCATTTTTTTCCTTCAGTCCCTCTATACTGGTCAACCCCACTCCCAGATACAGATCCCTCACCTTAACCAGCCCCACTTCTCTCCTCCTTTTGTGAGCCCATGTTGTTGGTGCCACATATAACAGGCACACTCACGCCACAAACCTCGGCCCAAACCCAAATCTTCCCAAGACCTCAAACAGGTACCACCTCTCCACCGGTCAAATGCCTTCTCTGCGTCCATGGACACCAATTCCTCCGGTACCTGAGCTCTCATCGGAGTCATGACCACATTTAACAGCCTCCTCATGTTACTAGAAAGCTACCTGCCCTTTATGAAACCTGTCTGGTCCTCCGCAACCAGCCCCGGCCACATCCTTCATGCTTTCCACCACCAACTTCGCCAGCACTTTCACATCTGTATTTAACAGTGATATGGGGATATATGACCCACATTCCAGCAGGTCTTTCTCCTTCTTTGGTATTAATGTGATCGTTGCCTGCATCAGCATCCCCGGCAGCTCCCCCTTCTCCAACGCCTCATTAAATGCTCCCAAAAGATGTGGTGCTAGGTCCATCGCAAACTCCTTATAGAATTCCACCGGGTAACCATCTGGCCCGGAGCCTTCCCCGACTTCATACCACTTATGCTGTCCAAAATTTCCCTCATCCCCAAGGGCTCCTCTAGCACCTGCCTCTCCTTTTCCTCCAACTCTCTGAAAACTGCCCCATGTCCACCTCTTCACCCCCCGGGTCAGCCCTGTACAGTTCCTTATAATAATCCCTAAACGCCTCGTTTATCTTCCCCGGCTCCGACACCACATCCCGTGCCTCAGTCCATATCTTCAATATTTCCCTGGGCACGGCCTGCCTTCGTAGCTGATGTGCTAACATTTGACTCGCCTTCTCCACGTATTCATACTGCACCCTCCTTGCCCAACGCAGTTCTTCTACCACCCTCCCCATCGTCAGCCTATCGAATTGCCCCAGCAATTTTTTCCTCCTCGCCAATCCCTCCGTAGTTGGCGCCCTCGAGTACTTCCTATCTACCTCAACTATCTTGTTCATTAGCCATTCAAATTCCTCCCTCCTTTCCGTATCCACATGTGCGTTGAAAGAGATAATCTCCCCCCGGACCACCACTTTTAGTGATTCCCAAAATGTGGCTGCTGACACCTCCCCATTTTGGCTCAATTCTACATAATCTTTAATCACAGCCCGCACTTTATCGCAAAACCCTCTATCTGCCAACAATCCCGAATTGAGCCTCCACCCCAGCCTCTGCTTCCGTCCTGATCTAAGCCAAATCTCCAGCAAACGGGGCTCAATGTCCGAGATGAACCTCCCGGCTCACCACAAAAAGTTGATTATTGAATACACCCTATAAATATATGATAAAAAGGAATATTCCCCTTGGGTTGTTAAAGTGCCACGGGTCCACCATACCTATCTTTTCCATAAACTGGCCTCAGCATCTTGCAAAGGTCTCCTAAGAGCCCCACCTCCACCTCCAGTGGCATCGCTCTCTTGACCTCTCGGATCTGCGACATCTGAGCCTCCAGACATTTTTCTACCCTCTCCATTGAGCCCTTCAGGGGGTGCCACAGCCCCTTCGATGGCCTTCGATCAATCCTCCTGCATCTCCTTCCTCTGCGCTGGTGGATCTCTTCCTTGATTAAGGCCATCAACTATTCCATCTGGGGCTTTCCAACTTCCACTTACCCTTCCCTCTCCGCCATCTTTCCACTAGCTTCTGCGCCACAGATCCCTTCGGGGCTGGTTTAGCACAGTGGGCTAAATAGCTGGCTTGCAATGCAGAGCAATGCCAGCAAGTGCGGGCTCAATTCCTGTACCGGCTTCCCCGAACAGGCGCTGGAATGTGGTGACTAGGGGCTTTTCACAGTCACTTCATTGGAGCCTCCTTGTGACAATAAGTTATTATTATTCCAACTCCTTGGCCACATCTTTCACCTTCTGCCAGCTTTGGTAACCAGCAGACAGCAAGGATGAAGCATCTGGTGGAAGTCTTTTTTTTAAATAAGTATTTTTATTCAAATATTGAGTTTACAAACATACATAATATTCAACCAGATTTATACAATCTAAGAAAAATATCCCCACCGCCCAACCTGTCCCCCCATTTAATTTAATAAACCCCGCCATATCATTGATCCAGGCCTCCACGCTCGGGGGCCTCGCATCCTTCCACTGAAGCAAAATCCTCCGCCTGGCTACTAGGGACACAAAGGCCAGAACACCGGCCTCTTTCGCCTCCTGCACTCCCGGCTCCTCTGCTACCCCAAATATCACGAGCCCCCAGCCTGGCTCGACCCTGGATCCTACCACCCTCGACACCGTGTTCGCTACCCCCTTCCAAAATACCCCCAGCGCTGGGCATGCCCAGAACATATGGGCGTGGTTCGCTGGGCTCCCTGAGCACCTAGCACACCTGTCTTCGCCCCCGAAGAACCTGCTCATCCTCGTCCAGGTCATATGAGCCCTATGCAGCACCTTGAACTGTATGAGGCTAAGCCTCGCACAAGAAGAGGAGGAATTCACCCTTTCCAGGGCATCCGCCCACGTCCCCTCCTCAATCTCCTCACCCAGCTCCTCTTCCCATTTACCCTTCAGCTCCTCCACCGAGGTCTCGTCTACCTCCTACATTACGTGGTACATGTCCGAAATCCTCCCTCCTCCAACCCACACCCCCGAGAGCACCCTGTCCCGTACCCCACGTGGGGGCAACAGAGGGAACCCCTCCACTTGCCGCCTGGCAAACGCCCTAACCTGCATGTACCTAAACATGTTCCCCGGGGGGAGCCCAAACTTCCCCTCTAACTCACCCAAGCTCGCAAACCTCCCATCTACAAACAAGTCACCCAACCTCCTAATACCTACCCTGTGCCAGCTAAGAAACCCGCCATCAATGCTCCCTGGAACAAACTGGTGGTTCCCCCGTATCGGGGACTCCGTCGAGCCTCCCACCTCCCCCCTATGCTGTCTCCATTGTCCCCAAATTTTGAGGGTAGCCGCCACCATCGGGCTCATGGTATACCTCGTTGGAGGGAGCGGCAACGGCGCCGTTACCAGCGCCTCCAGGCTCGTGTCCACACAGGGCGCCACCTCCATCGTCTTCCATGCTGCCCCTTCCCCGTCCATTACGCACCATCGCTGCTTTGGCAGCCCAATAGTACCCACAGAGGTTTGGCAGCCCCAGCCCCCCCATCCCTGCCCCACTCCAAAAACACCCTTCTCACCTTCGGAATCCCATGCGCCCATACAAATCCCGTAATACTCCTGTTGACCCTCCTAAAAAAGGCCTTCGGGATAAGGATGGGGAGGCACTGGAACAGGAACAAAAACCCCGGGAGCACCGTCATCTTGACTGACTGCACCCTGCCCGCCAGCGACAGCGGCAACATGTCCCATCTTTTAAACTCCTCCTCCATTTGCTCCACCAGCCTTGTGAGGTTAAGTTTGTGTAGGGCCCCCCAGCTCCTAGCCACCTGGACTCCCAGGTACCTAAAGCTCCCCCCTGCCCTTTTCAGTGGGAGCCCACCAATCCCTCCCTCCTGATCCCCCGGGTGCACGACGAACAACTCACTCTTACCCAGGTTGAGCTTGTACCCAGAAAAGCTCCCAAATTCCCTGAGAATCTTCATCACCTCCGGCATTCCCCCCCACTGGGTCCGCCACATATAGCAACAAGTCATCTGCGTAAAGTGACACTCAGTGCTCCTCCCCATCCCGTACCAGGCCCCTCCAATTCCCTGACTCCCTTAACGCCATGGCCAGGGGCTCAATTGCCAGCGCAAAGAGCAAGGGGGGCAGGGGACACCCCTGTCTCGTCCCCCGGTGCAACCGAAAGTACTCCGATCTCCTCCTATTCGTGGCTACACTCTCCATCGGGGCCTCATATAGCAGCCTCACCCAACTGACAAATCCCTCCCCGAACCTAAACCTTTCCAGCACCTCCCACAAGTATCCCCACTCAACCCTATCAAAGGCCTTCTCCGCGTCTAATGCCACCACTATCTCCGCCTCCCCTTCTACCGCCGGCATCATTATAACATTCAGAAGCCTACGTATATTGGTGTTCAGCTGCCTTCCCTTCACAAACCCAGACTGGTCCTCATGAATGACCTTCAGTCCTCTATCCTTGTGGCCAAGATCTTCGCCAACAGCTTGACATCCACATTTAACAGCGAGATCGGCCTATATGATCCACACTGCAGGGGGTCCTTATCCCACATAAGGATCAAAGAAATCAGCGCCCGTGACATAGTCGGGGGCAAAGCCCTCCTCCCTTGCCTCGTTAAATGTCCAAACCAACAGGGGTCCCAGCAGGTCTGCGTACATTTTATAAAATTCGACCGGAAACCCATCCGGCCCGGCACTTTCCCGGACTGCATTCTGCCTATCCCTTTGACCAGCTCCTCCAGCTCAATCGATGCCCCCAGCCCCTCCACCCGCCCCTCCTCCACCTTCAGAAATCTCAGCTTGTCCAAAAAGCGCCCCATTCCCCCCTCCACCGGGGGTTCAGACCTTGGTGGGAAAATAAAAGTCCCTGAAGACCCCATTAATGTCTACCCCCCCTTCGCACCACATTTCCTCCCCTATCCTTCACTCCACCAATCTCCCTGGCCGCGTCCTGCTTACGGAGCTGATGCGCCAGCATCCTACTCGCCTTCTCCCCATATTCGTACACCGCTCCCTGTGCCTTCCTCCACTGAGCTTCCGCCTTTCTGATGGTCAGTAAGTCGAACTTGGCCTGAAGATTGCGCCGCTCCCCCAGCAAACCCTCCTCCGGAGCCTCCGCGTATCTCCTGTCCACCCTCACCATCTCCCACACCAACCTCTCCCTCTCTCTTTGCTCTCCCCTCTCCCTATGGGCTCGGATGGAAATCAACTCCCCTCTAATCACCACCTTCAATGCCTCCCAAACCGTCCCCACCCGGATCTCCCCATTATCATTGGCCTCTAAGTACCTCTTGATACACCCTCGAACCCGCCCGCCAACCTTCTCATCCGCCAGCAGTCCCACCTCCAGGTGCCAGAGCGGGCGCTGGTCCCTCTCCTCCCCCAGCTCAAGGTCTACCCAGTGCGGGGCATGATCTGAAATAACTATGGCCGAATACTCGGCATCCTCCACCCTCAAAATCAGCCCCCTGCTCAGAACAAAAAAAATCGATCCGGGAATAGGCTTTATGCACGTGGGAGAAAAATGAATACTCCCTGGCCCTCGGCCCCGCGAACCTCCAAGGATCCACCCCCTCCCATCTGGTCCATAAACCCCCTCAATACCTTAGCCGCCGCAGGCCTCCTGCCCGTCCTGCACATGGATCGATCCAATGGGGGATCCAGCACTGTATTAAAGTCCTCCTCCTCCTCCTCCTCCTCCCCCCAATATCAGGATTGTCTCCAGGTCCAGAATGCGGCCCAACATGCGCCGCATAAAACCCGCATCGTCCCAGTTCGGGGCATAGACATTCACCAGCACCACTCGCTCCCCCTGCAGGTTGCCGCTCACCATCACATTCCTCCCGCCACTATCAGCCACCACCTTTGACGCCTCAAACGACACCTTTTTTCCCACCAGGATTGCCACCCCCCGGTTCTTTGCATCCAGCGCTGAATGAAACACTTGGCCCACCAATCCCTTCCTCAGTCTAACCTGGTCCGCCACCTTCAGGTGCGTCTCCTGGAGCATAGCCACGTCCGCCTTCAGGTGCGTAAACACCCGGGCCCGCTTGACCAGCCCATTCAGCCCCCTCACATTCCAAGTTATCAGCCGGATCAGAGGGCTCCCTGCCCGCCGCCCCTGCCGACTAGCCATAACCCATCCCCTGCCCGCCCCAGGCCAGCGCCCCCCGCTTGGCCCGTTCCCCACGGCGGCAAACCCCCACCCCGGCCCCCCCTGCATCCTCCAGCTCCTTCCTGGCCATTTCAGCAGCAACCCGGTTTACCCCCCCCCCCCCCCCCCCCCCAAGGCTAGGGCCCCTCCCAGCCGCGTTACTCCCTCCATAGCACTCCTGTGAGCCAGCTAACTTCTGCTGACCCCGGCGAATCCCGCCACACCTCCGACCCCTCCTAACGTGGGGCTATTTCTCCTCCCCCCTCGTCCCCCTCCCGCTCTCGCGCGAGAAAAAAGCCCGAGCTTCTCAGCTCCGACCCCGCCCCCATCCACCCTCAGCACGGGAAACCAAAGAAAAGCCCGCGCTTTCACCCTGCCCGACCCCGCCTCCTCTAGGGTAGCTCCCATTGTCGGCCCCACCACCAGCTCCCCACACTCCAAGTCGACCCCCCCGACTCGAGCCCATCCACCGAACCCACGCAAAAAGACAGCGCCCCACCCGCCCTAGAAACAACACACAACCAGCTTAAAACAGAGAACCCCCCCACCAAAAATTAACACAGTTACATAGAAACCCCGCCCCCGACCCTCAGTTAGAGTCCAACTTCTCGGCCTGCACAAAGGCCCACGCCTCCTCCAAAGACTCATAGTAAAAGTGACGGTCCTTGTAGGTGACCCACAAACGCGCTGGCTGTAACATGCCAAACTTCACACTCTTTCTGTGGAGCACCGCCTTCGTCCTGTTGTACCCGGCCCTCCGCTTAGCCACCTCTGCACTCCAGTCCTGGTAGATCCGCACCACCGTGTTCTCCCACTTGCTACTCTGCTCCTTCTTGGCCCACCGCAGCATGCACTCTGGGTCAACGAACCGGTGGAACCGCATCAGCACCGCCCGTGGCGGTTCATTCGGCTTGGGCCTCCTGGCCAGTATTCTGTGAGCCCCCTCCAGCTCCAGGGGCCCCTGGAAGGACCCAGCTCTCATCAGCGAGTTCAGCAAGACGACCACATAGGCCCCCAGGTCTGACCCCTCCAGCCCCTCCGTGAGGCCCAGGATCCGCAAATTTTTCTGCCTCGACCGGTTCTCTATCTCCTCGAACCGCTCCTGCCACTTCTTATGGAGTGCCTCATGCATCTCCACCTTTATCACGAGGGCCGAGGCCTCATCCTCTCTTTCGGAGGCTTGTTGTCGGAGCTCCTGGATTGCCACCCCCTGGGCTGTCTGCGTCTCCAGCAGCTTGTCAGTAGTAGTCTTCAGCGATTCTAGCAGCTCCACTTTGAGCTCCCGAAAGCAGCGCTGGAGAGTCTCCTGCTGCTCCTGCGCCCACCGCCTCCATTCCTCGAGGCCTCTGCCAGCCGCCATCTTGTTTTTCTTCCCCCGTTTTTTCCTAGGCGCTGCCACCGCTTTTTTGCTGGCCCCACTCCTGGTCCAGACCATAGAACACTGGGGATCTGCCGCTGACACCTTCCCACGTCGGGAACCGTCGATCAAGTACCGCTGGGGGCCCTAAAAAGAGCCTAAAAGTCCGTTTCTAGCGGGAGCTGCCGAACGTGCGGCTTAGCTCCGCATAGTCGCAACCGGAAGTCCAATACAGCCATTTACAACAGTTCACTATTCCAACCTTTTCACCCACCCCCCACAAACCCAAAAGGCACAGCAAGCAATCGCCAAACCCAGCAACATCTGATGGCAACCAACTCTCTGAAAAAGAAAATAAATGGCTGCCACCTGAGGTAGAATCTTTCAGCCGACCCTCTCATTAGGTACTTGATTTTTTTCCAATTGTAAAGATTCCATCAGGTCTCTGAACCAAGCTGTTGCACTTGGTGTGACGAGGTCCTCCAGACAAACCAGATTTGCCGAAGGGCTATTAAGGAAGCGAAGGCAAGAGCCCCTGTCTGTACCTCTGGCAAGTTTGAGATCCCCAAAATAGCCATGAAAGGACATGGCTCATCCTCCGGGAGTTCCGACTCATAGAACATACAGTGCAGAAGGAGGCCATTTGGCACATCGAGTCTGCACCAACCCACTTAAGCCCTCACTTCCACCCATTCCCCCTAACCCAATAATGCCTCCTAACCATTTTGGACATGAAGAGCAATTTAGCAAGGCCAATCCACCTAACCTGCACGTCTTTGGACTGTGGGAGTAAACCGGAGCACCCGGAGGAAACCCACGGAGACACGGGGAGAACGTGCAGATTCCGTACAGATAGTGACCGAAGCTGGGAATTGAACCTGGGACGCTGGTGCTGTTAAGCCACAGTGCTAACCACTATGCTACTGTGCTGCCCCTCGTACAGGTTAGTATAGAACACTTTGAATGCCCATTATCCTTGGTTGGGGTGGAGACCAGTCTACTACCCCCATCCCTGACTTGCTTAGTTTACCGAGAGGCCACCTGCTGTCTCAGCTGATGTGCCACCAGGCGACTAGCCTTCTCCGCATGTTCATAGAGAGCTCCCTGCGAAAGTCGCCGCAAGTGCATCGCCCTGTCCGTGGATAGAAACCCAAACTCCATTTGTAGCTTATTCCAGCTAGCGAGCAATTCTGGTGTTTGATTGACCGTGTACTGACGGTCTATCTGGTGGAAGTCTAAAAAGTCAACACTGTTCCATGTCTCGCTTAATCTCTAATGCAAACACGTTCCGTTCAGAGGTGCCTCATCTCTCTGTGCCTTAGCCTTGTGTCCTCTTTGAGCTGTCGTTACAACAATTCAGTTTGGAAGGTAAATGCCCCAGAAAAACCAAAATGTGACAGTATATGCAAATTATGTGATATTATAGCATTGTCAAGGGTGTCAACAAGAAACTTGTTCTGAGCTTGTTAGATACGATACGAGCCTTCTCAACCTCTGGAAAAACACTACCAGATTGTGATTTATGCTGCATTATTTTCAATGTTATTTACAGGAGTGAGATAATCTAAAATGTTAGTAGTTTTATTTGACTAGTTACTTACAGTAAATTATCAGTTATCCTCTTGCATTTTTTTCATTTCTTTAATGAATATCCACGGCCTCAAGATGTCTTCTACAGCCAGTGAAATACAGTCACTGTTGCAATCTAGGAAATCTGGCAACCAATTTACACACGGCAAACTCCAACAGAAAAGTGAAATGGCCAGATAACCTGGTTTGGTGATGTTAGTTGAGGATAAATATTTCCCATTCCGCTGATTTTTGTCAAAATAGTACCTCGGGAGCTATTACACCCAAATAAGAAGGCCGACAGAGCTTCGATTTCGGCATCTGATCTGAAATCTGGCACTTTGGGCGTGTGGTACGGCTTGATTTGTGCTCAAGTCTTGAAAGTAGACTTGAACCCACAGAACCCACAGAAGTGAGAGTGGTACCAGCGAACCCCAGCTGAGCACTCATCTTCTGAATTGTCAACCATGACAGACACTCAGCAGAACCTTGCAGCTCCCTAGGTTGAACCTTTTTCCAATATTCCCCACCTGCTTTCTCTTGCAAAGATGGTTTCAAGCAGCTGGCTATTTTGCCATTAATTCCATAATCCTTAAAATCCTACGGGCTGAACTTTGTCAAATACCTTCTGATGACTCCTAATGGATGTCATCCGACATAGCCTTTGTCTACTTATGTAGTTAGTACCTTTTTGTTGTAGCTCAGAAAGCCAGGAAGGATAGACTGAAGCCAATCTTTACACACTTCTATGTTTATTTTAAAAGTTACACATTACAAACATGCATATAACCCAACCACCATAGGTTTTAACCTGTGTCTGTGTACTGGAGCCCAAATGATCCCCAGTTGATGCCCACCAGCTGCACACGATTAATATGTAATTGACATGCACTCTGGATGAACAATCTTGCCATCTGAGACGCTTTTGTGTACATTTCTCATTGCCTTGTGATTCATTCATGCCTCATGGACCTGAATATTATGCTTCCTTCGACGTTCAGTGACTGCTTCAATTGTGAAGGAATTTATCGGGCTGCTGATCCTGGCATCATCCATTTCCTTAAGTCTTCTACGGTGTCAGGGTGCTGCACAGACGTTTTTATACCTTGCATTTTCTTCTACACATGCTTTACTGACCTCCGTGCAAACTGTAGGTTCCTGAGGCAATTTTAATGAGTCTGGAGATTGACCACAGTCTTTCCTTTTGAAGATAGATGTGAAGAAACTATTTACCACACCTGCCGTTTTCAGATCACCTAATTTTCCCCCCTAAAGGACTTTGTATCTATTTAAAACAGTTTATTTAATCCCATTCCCTATAAATAACATATTATTTAAAAACAAAAAAGGAAGGCATTTTTTTGGGAAGGAGGGTAAACGTCTGTGTCTATCGAAGTCAAAAAGTATTTAGGAGTGCATCACTTATTTTTGTTCTATTACTTTGTGTCCAATCAGGTATCATGGGCCAGATATAGGATTAAGCTTCCTGTCCCATTGGAACATCTCCCCTCCAGCCTCAGATTGTCATTCTGAGTTCCCCTCTTTCATTTAAAAAGTGTGTAGCTGTTCTGGCATTTCAATCCTTGCCCAACCTGCCGACCATGTATCTTACTCCAGAAAAAACTGGAGTGTCCCTTTTTCCCCCCCAAGTACATAAACTGGGCTAAATCTGCAGCACATTACCAGATGGTGCCATTTTTCCTAAATGACGTGAAGATGAAATTCTATTTGTCGCTTCCCTTAGATTGGGTGGACGCTAAAGATATGGTTTAAAATAGAAAGAAAGAGCATGTGTTTATATGGTGCATTTCACCATTTCAGGGCATCTTGAAATGCGTTACAACCAATCAAATGCTTTTGAAGTGTAGGCACTATTAGTGTTATTAGTGTATTATGTATTTGTGTATTAGTGTAACTGTTATTAGTGATGGGGCTGGTTTAGCACAGGGCTAAATCGCTGGCTTTGAAAGCAGGCCAGCAGCACGGTTCAATTCCCGTACCAGCTTCCCCGAACAGGTGCTGGAATGCGGCGACTAGGGGCTTTTCACAGTAGCCTCAAATGACAATAAGCGATTTTCATTTCATTTTTCATTTTCATTATAATATAGCAAGGAGTTTCTCCAGTGTCAGGCACACATTCCTCCTTCAGCCAACACCATCAATAAACAGCTCCTGCTTCTGTGAATTGGAGGCTGTTGACACAGGGTGGATACTGAATTGTGCCATTCAAGCATAATTTGTGTGTCCGTAAAGGATTTGATGTGATGCGATGCTGTACAAATGCAGGACTCATTTCCTAACTTAATGGAGGCATCAGTGGAATCCATCCTTTTTCCCCGATTTTATCGAACCTCAGAAACTGGATAGAAATTGCAGTGGTTAATAAAACATAATCACAATCTTGCGTAATTGTGTGGCTGGTGTTAATGGGTGTTGCAGAGAGCAGGTAATGTATTAGAAACATGCAGCTGACTGTACCATTTCATGGGAACCTGCTGCTTGCCATGTATTTTAAACCATGCATCTATTCGCTCCTTTTACTCCAAGTTTTGTGTTTAAAACATGAATCATAATATTGTTTGAATGTTCCGGAGTAGGGGGGTTCAGAAATTCTCTGTGTAAATCCACCTTTGTTTTGTCCATTTGCAGAATTGACACTAAATCCACCAGAAGGAATTGTTGCAGGTAAGCAAAGCCACATTGTTTAATTTCCAATACCTCTGCCCTCCATATGTCTGCAGACAGTTAATTGCATTTTAGGGACTATCAAGAAATATGTATACTGGCCATATCTTTGAGTATGTATGTCACTCTCTGCTTTTTGTACTGAACCAGATGCTTCTAAATATTCACAATGAAATAACACCATAAAGTCACTATTCAAATGAAGGAGGCATTGTGTTTTGTTATAAAATGGAAACTTGTATAATTTCACAATTCGCAAACTGAAATTAATTTCTTGTGTCTTTGGGTACATTTTTACTTGGAAAACCTTGCCCGTCTAACTTGATATTTGCCAGGATTTATAGACCCTTGGCTAAACCACTGAGAAACTGAACCTATTGGATCTCTCATCTCTAGAAAAGAGAAGGCTGCTGAAAAGGGTGACCTGATAAAAGTCTTTAAAATGATTAAGGAGTTTGATAGGGTCGATGTAGAGAAATGGGCGCTATTCTCTTGCCGCGTTCCGCACAAGTGAGAGCACGACGCTGCCCGAGAATCCCGGGAGAGGCCTCCAGTGGACTTCCCGACAGCCTCTGCCTTGTGGTATTCACCCAAGTCCCGCGAGAGGTTGGAGACAGAACTCTGCCCAAAAGGGCAGGGCTAAACGTCACTTGCGGAAGTAGATCGTAAACCTACTTACGACCTACCTGCTTGGGATCCACCAGCCTGCGTCGATTCTCTGGCCTCCCCAGGGGCACTGCAGCCGGGCGCTGTTCACTCGTTCATACAAACGTGGACCAGGTGGAATGGCACACAGGGAATCTCCCGGGCTATCAGAGACCCCTGGGTGGTCAGGATAGCCCCCTGATCCTTCCCCTGGATCGCGGGCACCTTGGCACTGCCATCCTGACACTGCCAAGGTGCCCGGGTGGCACTGCCAAGTCAGCAGGAGCGCTGCTAAGGGTCAGGTTGCGAGGGGTGCCATGCCCATGAAATGGGTGGAGAGTGGGTTTGAAGGGCGTGGCATGCAGGGCAGTTAAATAGGGTGTCTCCGGGAGGTTGAGGGGGTTGAGAGGTGGGGGGGTCCTGGAAGGGAAGAGGTGTTCTGTAAGGGGGTTTGTGGGACCCAGAAGCTCACTTAGAGATCGGGGCATCCTTTCAAAATGGCGGCCCGATCTCTGAGTTGAGCTCCCCAGTGCTAAAAAAAAATTCTAAGTGTGGGCTAAACCGGTGAGAAACTCCCCAAGGCCCCAAAAAATGACTAAGTGTCGTTGAATAGCGATGGGGAACCCGCATGACTCTGCTCCCTGAAAAACCTATCACAAATGGGCAGCGCGGTAGCATAGTGGTTAGCACTATGGCTTCACAGCACCAGGGTCCCAGGTTCGATTCCCGGCTTGGGTCACAGACATTCTCCCCGTATCTGCGTGGGTTTCCTTTGGGTGCTTCGGTTTCCTACCACAGTCCCAAAAGATGTGCTATTAGGTGAATTAGACATTCTGAATTCTCCCTCTCTGTACCCGAATTTGGCAACCAGGGGCTTTTCACAGAACTTCATTGCAGTGTTAATGTAAGCCTACTTGTGACAATAAAGGTTATTAAAAATTAAAAATTGAACTTAGAAATTTGTCCAGAGAATTGTGCCCAATGTGTTTCCACTTGTAGAATAATCCAAGAGTAGGGACGTGGAATAAAAGCTGGTCACTAATAAATCCAATGTGGAATTCAGGAGAAATGTGTTTACCCAGAGGTTAGAATGGGAAGTGCTTTGTCAAGGTAAATCAAAAGCATAGATCCATTTAAGGGAAAGCTGGATAAACAGGAGATAGTAGGAATAGAAGCATACGTTGCAGGGGTGAGATGAAGAGGGTTGGGCAAAGATATGTGTGGAGCAAAACATTGGTATTGACCAGTTGGACGGAATAGTCTGTTTCGGTGCTGTAAGTATTATACTGTTCTTTTAGGTTATAGGAGGTCCAAACGTTAGTGTGCAGAATTTGTCATGATGTATCAGTCCACTTTTCCTTCACCGCATACAAGTTATCTCGGAGAGATAGAGAGGGAGGCTCAATCTACGTGGATAATCCCAAACAAATGACTATTTACCTGCTGCTAATCGCCACCTGCAACCTGATGCAGCTTTGTTATATATCCTGGCAAGGAGTCAAAGACTAGTGTAGTCTTCAGCTGAAGTGGATTAAAAGGCTGAGGATAATTGGATCAGAGTGTCACAGGCACATGTTCAATTCGTACTTTCATATTTTCATTAGAAATTTCTGTGTCCTCATTAAAGGAGGTCATTCGGCCCATTGGGTCGGTACTGACCCTCCGAAAGAGCCCTGTACCTAGGTCCACTCCACAAAATCCTATCCACAAATTCCCACAAATTAATCATGGCCAATCCACCTAACCTGCAAATCTGGAGCACTCAGAAGAAACCGACGCAGACACGGAGAAAGATGCAAACTCCGCACATATTCACCTAAGGGTGGAATTGAACCTGGGTCCCAGTTGCTGTGAGGAAGCAGAGTGCTGATCACTGCCACAGTGTCGCCCATGACAGATCATAGCAGACCTGTATTTTATCTCCATTTACCTGCCTTGGTTCTGTGGCCTTTACTACCCTACTATTCTGATGTCATGTTAGCTATGTTTAGAATTTTTCAGTTGACTCTCAACCTCAACAGCCTTTTGGGGGGAGAGAGTTCCAGATTTCCACTAGTCTTCGTTTGAGGAAGTGTTTCCTAACATTATCCCTCTAATTTTAAAGTTTTCCACCTCTACCTGATCAAAGAACAATACAGCACAGGAACGGGCTCTTCAGCCCTCCAACCCTGCACCGGTCATGATACCAACCTTTGCTAAAACCCTCAGCACTTCCTTGTGCCGTATCCATCTATACCCATCCTATCAATGTGTTTGTCAAGATGTCTTTTGAACGCTGTTAATGTATCTGCTTCCACAACCTCCCCTGGCAATGCATTCCAGGCACTCGCCAGCCTCTGCGTAAAAAAAACCTGCCTTGCACATCTCCTCTAAACTTTGCCCCACAGACCTTAAACCTATGCTCCCTGGTGACTGACCTCTCCACCCTGAGAAAGAGAGACTGCCCATCCACTCTATCCATGCCCCTCATAATCGTGTAGACCTCTATCAGGTCACCCCTTAACCTCCATCTTTCTAATGAAAACAGTCCGAGTCTATTCTCTCCACATAGTTAATACCCTCCAGACCAGGCAACATCTTGGTAAACCTGCTCTGCACCCTCTCCAAAGCCTCCACATCTTTCTGGTAGTTTGGCGACTAGAATTGTGCGCAATGTTCCAAGTACGACCGTACCAAGGTTCTATACAACTGTAACATGACTTGCCAGTTTTTATACTCAATGCCCCGTCCAATACAGCAAGCATTCTGGATGTTTTCTTGACTACATTGTCCACTTGTGTTGCCACCTTCAAAGATCTGTGGACCTGCATGTCCAGATCTCTCTGACTTTCTATAGTCCTAAGAGTTTTGCCATTTACTGTATATTTCCCCTCTACGTTAGACCTACCAAAATGCAATACCTCACATTTGTCTGGATTAAACTTCATTTGCCATTTCTCTGCCCAAATCTTCAACCTATCTATGTCCTGCTGTATCTTCTGACAATCCTCAACATTATCTGCCACTCCAACAACCTTGGTGTCATCCGTGAACTTACTAATCAGACCAGCTACATTTTCCTTCAAATCGTTTATGTACACTACAAACAACAGAGACCCAAGCACCGATCCCTGTGGAACACCTCTAATCACAACCTTCCATTCAGAAAAACCTTCTACTGCTACCCTTTGCCTTCTGTGATCGAGCCAGTTCTGTATCCATTTTACCATCTCACCTCTGATTCCGTGTGACTTCACCTTTTGTACCAGTCTGCCATGAGGCACCTTGTCAAAGGCTTCACTGAAGTCCATGTAAACAAAATCCACCGCCCTACCTTCATCAATTATCTTTGTCACCTCCTCAAAAATCTCGATCAAGTTAGTGAGACACGACCTCCCCTTTACAAAACCATGCTGTCTATCGCTTATGAGTCCATTTGTTTCCAAATGGGTATAAATCCTGTCCCAGAGAAATCTCTCCAATAATTTACTGACTACCGATGTGAGGCTCACCGGCCTATAGTTTCCAGGATTATACCTGCTACCTTTCTTAAACAGCGGTGCCACACTAGCTATTCTCCAGTCTTCTGGGAATTCATCTGTCGCCAATGAGGATACAGAGATGTCAGTCAAGGCACCAGCAATTTCCTCTCTTGCTTCCCTCAACATTCTGGGGTAAATCCCATCTGGCTCAGGAGACTTATCCACCTTAATATCCTTTAAAAGACCCAACATCTCCTTTTTGATGTTAACATGATCTAGACCAGGGGTGGGCAAACTACGGCCCGCCAAAGGTCTTTATGCGGCCCACCAAGATCAAGTCATTAAAAAAAAATTTTTTTTTTAAATAAATAAATAAAAAAAATTTTAAAAGGTTAATGGGGGGGGGGCTGTTGGGTTACTGGTATAGGGTGGATATGTTGACTTGAGTAGGGTGATCATTGCTCGGCACAACATGTGTTTCATGTAAAGTTTCTACTTTAAAATATTAATTAATGAAAATGAATTGCTTTTTTTTTCTTTAAAAACCTTTTATTTTGGCTATTTTAAATATTAATTATTTTACTTAATATACTATGCGGCCCTTTAAAATTGTGAATTTCTGAATGTGGCCCTTGCACGGAAAAGTTTGCCCACCCCTGATCTAGACTGTCCACACTCCCTACCCAAGAATCATCTTCCACAAAGTCCCTTTCTTTAGTGAACACTGATGCAAAGTATTCATTTAGTACCTCACCCATTTCCTCTGGCTCAACACATAGATCCCCCCGATCGATTTCTCTTACCCCCCCCCCCCCCCCCCCCCCCCACTGCTCTTAAGTGGTCAAATCCTTTCCCTGGCCATCCTCTTGCTTTTTACATATAAATAAAAAGCTTTGGGATTCACCTTAATCCTATTTGCCAAGGACTTTTCGTGACCCCTCCTAATCTCCCGCTTCAGTACCTTCCTAATTTTGTTATACACCTCAAGAGTTTCGACTGTTCCCACCCTTCTAGACAATACAAAAGTCTCCTTTTCCTTTTTGACGAGGTTCACAATATCCCTCATTATCCATGGCTCCCTAAACTTCCCATACTTATCATTCATTCTCTCAGGAACTTGACTTTCCTGAATCCTAATGAATTGTCGCTTGACAGACTCCCACATGTCCGATCTTGATTTATTATCCAACAGCCGCACCCCATCCAAATTCTTCAAATGCTGTCTAATGTTGTCATATATTTGCCATTCCCCAGTTTAACACCTTAACTCGAGGGTTACCCTCATCCCTGTCCAAAAGTACCCTAAAACTTTAGGAATTGTGGTCACTACTCCCAAAATGTTTCCCGACTGAAACCTCAATTGTGCTACAATCTTTGTGTTAGCATTATTGCTTCACAGCGGCAGGGTTCCAGGTTTGATTTCCGGCTTGGGTCACTGTCTGTGCGGAGTCTGCACATTCTCCCCGTGTCTTTGTGGATTTCCTCTGGGTGCTCCGGTTTCCTCCCCCAATCCCGAAAGACTGTTAGGTAATTTGGACATTCTGAATTCTCCCTCCGTGTACCCAAACAGGCGCCGGAATGTTGTGACCAGGGGATTTTCACTAACTTCATTGCAGTGTTAATGTAAGGCTACTTGTGACAATGAAGATTATTATAAATCTCAGAGGAAATAGCTTCTCTCACTCTCAAATCTTTTAATCATCTTGAGCACCTCAATTAGATCACCATTAATCTTCAAGAGGATTCGCAAAGGAATGGAATGAGTGTGTAACTGGAAAAAAAGTTAATGAGAAGATTTTTAACAAAGGTAGATAATCAGGGGCTGCATGTAGTGCAGTGGTTAGCACTGGGACTGCGGCGCTGAGGACCCAGGTTCGAATCTTGGCCCTGGATCACTGTCCGTGTGGAGTTTGCACATTCTCCCCCACAACCCAAAGATGTGCAGGTTAGGTGGATTGGCCACGCTAAATTGCCCCTTAATTGGAAAAAAATAATTGGGTACTCTAAATTTAAGGAAAAAAATAAAGGTAGATAATCAGGTTCATTTGTTTTTGCAAAATAATAGGTTAAATCAATTTAAATTAAACATTATTAGAAATGCCAGATACTAAAAACCTTGTCAGTGGCTCTGTTGCTGTGTTGCCTCTATACAGGAGAATAACTTGTTTCAAAATGAGGTTCCAAATTAATTTATCCACCCATTGCAGCTGGACAGTGATGCTCTTACAGCCAATTTTAGGTTTGTGTCCAAGTGATTCTGTTTTCTGCTATTCACAGGTCCGATCAATGAGGAGAACTTCTTTGAATGGGAGGCTTTAATCATGTAAGACGGAAAGGTTATAATATTTATCAGCCCCATCCCTGTAACCCTCCTTTGTTTAATGTAACTTGTTTGTTCAATATATTGCTATTGGTGTTTTTTTACAGTGTCAGAGCAACAAGCTAGTGAACCATAAAGATCTTGAATGATTCCCGTTGTAATCTGTTGGGACTAGCAACCACAGCCATGCATATCAAACCATCCTTGTTGGGCATCTGACAATGAAGGAGCAAAACTTGATGTTGGGTTGTGTCTGTTCAGAGAGGAAAATTAGCATAATCTAGGGAATGTTGCAATCCTGTCGTATTTGCAACCGCATAAAATTAGTACCCTACGGAACAATCTGTCGCTTTGTAGTGCTCATGAACACACGCATCTGGTAAACAAATCGATGCGTTATTTCTATTCTGTATATAGAATGGTCTACTAGGTGATAGTAACACAAACCATAGTAAACCAATTTCAAATGTAGTGCATGTATGAGGCATGATTAAGCACAAATCTGGAATGAACACCTTCCGGATTTCAGCTCTCACAAAACTGGGAAAAACACTTGTTATGGTTTAGCCCATTTGAATACAGAATACCTGTCTCTAGTGTTTAAAGGGTGATTTTAAATCCTTTCTTTCAAAGTAGGAATCTTTCCATTGGGTCTCTTTCAGAAAAGCAAGTTTTGTTTCAAGGCTGCTTGATGTTGTAACACTACCTGACTCTGTCTCAACTAATTTGCTGCTAAAGCCCTCATCCATGCTTTTGTTAGCTCTGGACTTGACTACTCCATTGCACTCCTGGCCAGCCTCCTGCTTTCCTCCAGATGACCTCCATAAACTTCAGGTCATCCAAAACTCTGTTGCCCAAGTCTTTACTTGCGCCAACTTCTGCTCACCGACCACCCCTGCACTTGTTGACCTACGTTGCATCCCAGTTAAGCAACATCTTGATTTTAAAATTCACATCCTTGTTTTCAAATCTTCGCTCCTTCCTATATCTGTAATCTCCTTCAGCCACACAATTGATCTCTGCAGTGCTCAAATACTGGCCTCCTGAACATCCCTGAATGTAATCGCTCCACCATCGATGGCTGCACCTTCAGCTGCCTAGGTCCTAAGTTGTGTAATTCTCTCCCCTCCCTCCTTGGATGCTTTTGTGAACAATTCTAGGGGGCTTTGAGGTTCAAGGCACCATATGAATAAAAATTATTGAAAGTTGCTGAGCAGAGAAATATCTGTGTAATAAAAAAAGAGTGCTGGAAATTGTTCTGTGTCAGTGAATACATCCCTGCTAGCGAAAATTTCTGAGTTGCTTTGTGAATAAGGGGATCACCTTTCCGAACATCCAAAAGAATCGGAAGGGAGGATGTTGGTTGAAGTCTGGACCCGAGCAACTGGTATCTGGAATTGTGTGAAAAACGGAGCCTTGGATGAAAACTGTGAGACTTGGAACTCATATGAGGCGAAATTCCAACTTTATCTGAAGGTTTCAACGTTTCCCAGTTCTGTAGGGTGTAAAACTTCTATGCGGCTACAAAACTTAGTTCTTCCAGCAAAATCGGGAGAAAATACCTACAGCGAATGAAGGGCAGTTCCCACCTAGACCGTGGTTAATTACAGAAAGGTTTCTGTTCTATCGCTGTGGTCAGGAAGAAGGTTAGTGAGCATGCATAGTGACTTTAAGAAGGTTAGTGAGCTTGGTGCAATACTGGATGATACTCTTTGTGATAGGCTGGGATGTGGACTGCAGTGAAGCTATTCGGTCGAAGCTGCTTACTTTAAGCAATTTAACTTTCTTAGCTGTTGTGGAAGTTGCCAAGTCAATGAAGCTAGCAACAAAAGAAGCTTCACAAAGTGCAATGGAGACCGAAACAAGGCTGCAAGGGTACAACCATGTCACTGATGTACATAGATGGACATTTAGCAGGGGAATATTGGAGTAGTGAAAATAAGTTCAAGAACTGTGACAAGAAGGGCCATTTTGCCAAAGCATGCTGGGCTTGGCAAACGTCATCAACACCAAGGCTGTGCAAGAAAAGAAACCCATCTAAGCAGACTAGACATGTCTAAGCTAGTAGACAAAGTTAAGACCACTCAGGAGACATTGTACCTGAACAACTTCAGGTGCTGAAGCTGGGTGTCTTGTTGGTGCAGGGTGATCAGCAATGTTTATGGGCATTCCCACAACTTGATGGCCACCAAGTCAAAATGGAAGTGAATACGGCTACAGCTGTATTATTGATGGCTGAGAATTTATAACCAGGAGTTGAAGCATCTGACTTTAAAACCGTCAAATAAATATTATCCTAAGGGCATACACAGAAGAGGTCGTACCATCAAAAAGATACATTATGATAAAAGTAGAAATAAATGGGCAAACAGTGAAGCTCCCTCTTCACATTATCTGTGGAAGCTCTCCTGCTTTATTTGGTGGAGCATGGTTGGAACAAATCAAACTCAACTAGGGAGCAGTTAATCAGTTAGTGGATTAAACGAGAAGTATACAAAGGTGTTTGAAGATTAATTGGGCTCAATAATGCTGCAGAAAAGTTACAGGAAGAAATTTTTGTGTACAGTTAGTGTTTTTAAAATCTGAAACAAACCTACAGCGTGTAAACTCAATGTAGCAGTTTCAACAAACAAGTCCATACAGTGTGATGCAAAAATTGGCAGAGCTGGCCAGATAATCTACCACATGCTGTAATGAAACCTATTTCTTAATCAGTGAAGTGGCTTTTCAAGACACAAGACAGTTCTGATGAGAAGGTGACTAGATTTTGAAATGTAGTGTGGTTTCGGAGTAAAATTTGGCAGTGAGTAGGACTGCATTTAGCAGATTTGAGTTTCAGCTGCTGAGTAATTGAAGAGAATTATCCTTGGATATGAGCCTTTATTCGGGTGGGGACTTCTGAATGTCGAATAATGGAGTTAATCATATGGGAGCGTGCAGGGACTGGTGAGTTGGCAGGTATTGTTCCAGTACTATGCCTTCATAACTTGGATTTATGCCTGTTCATATGTCATTTTATGACATTGCTAGAAGGCATTCAGTGATCCCTTCCAAAATTTAGATAGTCATACTTATTAAGTTGTGTGTGTTATATATATATATATATATATATATATGTGTGTGTGTGTGTTTCTAGAGATAATGGCTAAGTGGGTCTGTTGTAAAAATGTTAAGTTGTCGTAAAGGAGTATAGCACAGAAGGAGGCCATTTGGCCTTTCGTGCCAGTGTAATCTCTTCAAAGGAGTTATGCAATGAAGCCCGCTCCCTTGCTCTTTCCCATAGACCTTCAAATTTTGCTTTATATCCCGCTCCCCTTTGAAACTTACTATGGACTCTGCTTCCATCATCTTTGCAAGTAGTGCATTATAGATCATCATAATTGGAAAAACAAAACCATCTGTTGACTGGTTCTTTTGCTGTTACCCCATATCTGTCTCTTCTGGTTCTGACCCTGCTGCCAATGGAATCAGTTCCTCCGCATCTGCTCCATCAAAACTGCATGTCATTTTGAATTACAATTTTGAACATTGTAGTTAGGATTTTGAAATTATGTAGCAGAGCAACATGTGGGAAAGTCCACGAGGACACTTAACATGGGTGAGCTTGGAGAGTTCTGACTACTGTGAAATCACTCCCTGTAGCAAGTAGATTGAAGTTGCCCAAGTTCATTTCGGAGAGGATTCTTAAGAGGTTTTTCATTATCAGGGCAGGACTTGAGTCACAGAAAAAGAACGAAAGACCATCCTTTGGATCAGCACATCCCAAAGTGCATTACAGCCAATGAAGTACTTTGTAATTACTCTTTGTAATGTAAGAAATACTCAGACAATTAACACAAGGCAAGGCTCCAAAAACTGCAATGTGATAATGACCTCCGATAATCTTTTTTTTTGGCAGAGGTATAAATATTGGGCAGTGCACTAAGTAAAACCTCGCTAGCTCTCCAGAAAAATACCATGGGATGTCTTAATAGGCACCTTATAGGATAGACGGGACCTCAGTTTAGCTTCTCCAAAGGATAAGTGTGAAGTCATGCATTTTGGTAGGAGTAACAATAGAACGGAATGTTACTTAAATGGTAAAAAGCTGCAGCATGCTGCTATGCAGAGGGACCTGGGTGTACTTGTGCATGAGTCACAGAAGGTTGGTCTGCAGGTGCAACAAGTAATTAGGAAGGCAAATGGAATTTTGTCCTTCATTGCGAAGGGGATTGAGTTTAAAAGTAGAGAGGTAATGTTGCAGTTGTACAAGGTGCTGGTGAGGCCACACCTGGAGTACTGTGTGCAGTTTTGGTCTCCACACTTGAGAAAGGATGTGCTAGCACTAGAGGGGGTGCAGAGGAGGTTCACTAGGCTGATTCCGGAGTTGAGGGGGTTATCGCATGAGGAGAGGCTGAGTAGATTGGGATTATATTCACTGGAATTCAGAAGGTTGAGGGGGGATCTAATAGAAACATATAAAATTTTGAAGGGAATGGATAAGATAGAAGTAGAAAGGATGTTTCCACTAGTAGGTGAAAGTAGGACAAGAGGGCATAGCCTCAAGATTAGGGGGAGCAGATTTAGGACTGAATCAAGGAGGAACTTCTTCACTCAAAGGGTGGTTAAAGTATGGAATTCCCTACCAAAAGGAGTAGTAGACGCTACTTCATTGAATATATTTAAAGGTAGGGTAGATGTTTTTTTGAAAAATAAAGGAATTACGGGATATGGCGAGAATGCGGGTAAGTGGTTCTGAGACCACGAAAAGATCAGCCATGATCTTATAGAATGGCGGAGCAGGCTCGAAGGGTCGGACGGTCTACTTCTGCTCCTAGTTCTTATGTTCTTATAACAGACGTTTATGACATTGGAGACATCCCAGAAGATTTGAGTAAACCAATATTGCATTCCCTAAAACATCAAGAGCAAGGGCAGCACGGTGGCACAGGGGGTAGCACTGCAGCCTCACAGTGCCACGGTCCCAGTTTCAATCCTGGCTCTGGGTCACTGTCCGTGTGGAGTTTGCACAATCTCCCCGTGTTTGTGTGGGTTTCACCCCCACAACCCAAAGATGTGCAGGCTAGGTGGATTGGCCGCGCTAAATTGCCCCTTAATTGGAAAAATGAATTGGTTACTCTAAATTTATTTTATTTATTTATTTTTAAATAATTTTTATTGAAATTTTTTGAAAAATATATATCAACAAAAGAATACAATAATAATAATAATAATAAACCCCCCGGCACCCGTAACAACGCATATAACAAACCCCCCCCCAACCCCAATAATAATTACAGAATAAATTAACAATAAGCAAATTAACTTAAACACTATCCCCCTAAACCCCCCCCCCCCCCCCCCCCTCCCCCCCGGGTTGCTGCTGACCTAGTACCTTATCGTTGAGCCAGAAAGTCGAGGAAAGGCTGCCACCTCCTAAAGAACACTTGTATCGACCCCCTCAGGGCGAACTTGACCCTTTCCAACTTAATGAATCCCGCCATGTCATTAATCCAGGTCTCGGGGCAGCACGGTGGCACAGTGGTTAGCATTGCTGCCTACGGCGCTGAGGACCCGGGTTCGAATCCCGGCCCTGGGTCACTGTCCGTGAGGAGTTTGCACATTCTCCCCGTGTCTGCGTGGGTTTCACCCCCACAACCCAAAAGATGTGCAGGATAGGTGGATTGGCCAACGCTAAATTGCCCCTTAATTGGAAAAAATAATTGGGTACTCTAAATTTATTTAAAAAAAAAAAAAAATTAATCCAGGTCTCCACACTCGGAGGTCTCGCACCTTTCCACTGCAGCAAGATCCTCCGCCGGGCTACTAGGGACGCAAAGGCCAAGACATCGGCCTCTTTCGCCTCCTGCACTCCCGGCTCCACCCCAACCCCAAATATCGCGAGTCCCCAACCTGGCTTGACCCTGGATCCCACCACCCTCGACACCGTCCCCGCCACCCCCTTCCAGAACTCCTCCAGTGCCAGGCATGCCCAGAACATATGGGCATAGTTCGCTGGACTTCCCGAACACCTGACGCACCTGTCTTCGCCCCTAAAGGATCTACTCATCCTAGATCCGGACATGTGGGCCCGGTGCTGCACCTTGAACTGGATGAGACTAAGCCTCGCACATGAAGAGGAGGAGTTCACCCTCTCCAGGGCGTCCACCCATGTCCCCTTCTCAATCTGCTCCCCCAGCTCCACCTCCCACTTAGCCTTCAGCTCCTCTACCGACGCCTCCCCCACCTCCTGCATTACCTGATAGATGTCAGACACCTTCCCATCCCCGACCCACACCCCCGAAAGCACCCTATCCCTTACCCTCCGCGGGGGCAGCCAAGGGAACCCCTCCACCTGTCGTCTAGCAAACGCCTTGACCTGAAGGTACCTGAACATATTCCCCGGGGTGACCTCAAACTTCTCCTCCAGTTCACCAAGGCTCACGAACCTCCCGTCAATAAACAGGTCTCCCAACTTCCTAATGCCCGCCCTGTGCCACCCAAGGAACCCGCCATCCATGTTCCCTGGGACAAACCGGTGGTTTCCCCGCAGCTGGGCCTCCACCGAGCCCCCCACTTCCCCCCCTGTGTCGCCTCCACTGCCCCCAAATTTTGAGGGTGGCCGCCACCACCGGGCTCGTGGTGTACCTCGTTGGAGGGAGCGGCAACGGAGCCGTTACCAGTGCCTTCAGGCTCGTGCCTCCGCAGGACGCCATCTCCATCCTTTTCCATGCTGCCCCCTCCCCCTCCATTACCCACTTGCGTACCATCAAGACATTAGCCGCCCAATAGTACCCAGAGAGGTTGGGCAGCGCCAGCCCCCCTCTATCCCTGCCCCGCTCCAAAAAGACCTTCCTTACCCTCGGAGTCCATGCACCCAAACAAATCCCAGAATGCTGTTGTTCACCCTCCTTAAAAAAAAAGGCCCTCGGAACGAAAATGGGGAGGCACTGAAACAAAAACAAAAACCTCGGGAGCACCGTCATTTTAACGGACTGTACTCAACCCGCCAACGACAACGGCAGCATGTCCCACCGTTTAAATTCCTCCTCCATCTACTCCACCAACCTAGTAAAATTGAGCTTGTGCAGAGTCCCCCAGCGCCTAGCCACCTGAACCCCCAGGTACCTAAAACTCCTCACTGCCCTCTTTAGTGGGAGCCTACCAATCCCCTCCTCCTGATCTCCCGGGTGCACGACAAACAGCTCACTCTTGCCCAGGTTCAATTTATATCCCGAGAAACTCCCAAACTCAGCAAGAATCTCCATCACCTCCAGCATTCCCCTCACCGGGTCTGCTACAGACAACAGCAAGTCGTCCGCATACAGCGACACTCGGTGCTCCTCCCCCCCTCGCACCAAACCCCTCCACCTCCTCGACTCCCTGAGAGCCATGGCAAGAGGCTCTATTGCCAGCGCAAAAAGCAAGGGGGACAGGGGGCACCCCTGCCTCGTCCCACGGTGGAGCCTGAAGTACTCGGACCTCCTCCCATTTGTCGCGACACTCGCGATCGGTGCCTCGTACAGCAACCTCACCCATTTAATAAACCCCACCCCAAACCCGAACCTCTCTAACACCTCCCACAAGTACCCCCACTCAACCCTATCAAAGGCCTTCTCCGCATCCAATGCCACAACAATCTCCGCCTCTCCTTCTGCCGCCGGCATCATTATCACATTTAGCAGCCTTCGCACATTAATGTTCAGCTGCCTCCCCTTCACAAAACCCGTCTGATCTTCATGTATCATCCCCGGCACACAGTCCTCTATTCGAGTGGCCAAGATCTTCGCCAGCAACTTGGCGTCTACATTCAGCAGTGAAATCGGCCTGTATGAACCGCACTGCAAGGGGTCCTTATCACGCTTCAGGATCAGGGAGATTAGTGCCCGAGACATCGTCGTGGGCAGAACACCCCCCTCCCATGCCTCGTTAAAGGTCCTGACCAATAGGGGGCCCAGCAGGTCCGCATATTTCTTATAAAATTCAACCGGGAACCCATCCGGTCCTGGCGCCTTCCCCGACTGCATGTGGCCAATCCCACTGACCAGCTCCTCCAACTCGATCGGCGCCCCCAGTCCCTCCACCTGCTCCTCCTGCACCCTTGGAAATCGGTGCCTGTCCAAAAAATTCTCCGTTCCCCCTCCCACCGCCGGCGGCTCCGACCGGTACACTTCCCTATAGAAGTCCCTAAAGACCTCATTGACCTCTGCCCCCTGCCGCACCACATTCCCATCTCTATCCTTCACTCCACCAATCTCCCTAGCCGCGTCCTGCTTGTGCGGCTGATGCGCCAGCATCCTGCTCGCCTTCTCTCCATACTCATAGACCGCTCCCTGCGCCTTCCTCCACTGTGTCTCCGCCTTTTTGGTGGTCAATAAATCAAACTTGGCCTGCAAGCTACGCCGTTCCCCCAGCAATCCCTCCTCCGGGGCCTCCGCATACCTCCTATCCACACTCAACAGCTCCTCCACCAGTCTCTCCCTCTCCCTCCTCTCCCCCCTCTCCATATGGGCTCGGATGGAGATCAGCTCCCCCCTAATCACTGCCTTCAGAGCCTCCCACACCATCCCCACCTGGACCTCCCCAGTATCATTGACCTCGAGGTACTTCGCGATACATCCCCGAATCCTCCTACACACCACCTCATCAGCCAACAACCCCACGTCCAGACGCCATAGCGGGCGCTGGTCCCGCGCCTCCCCCATCTCCAGATCCACCCAATGCGGAGCATGGTCCGAAATTGCGATAGCCGAATATTCGGCCTCCTCCACCCTCGGGACCAGTCCCCTGCTCAGAACAAAGAAATCAATGCGGGAATAATCCCTGTGCACATGGGAGAAAAAGGAGTACTCCCGAGCCCTCGGCCTCCCGAACCTCCAGGGATCCACTCCTCCCATCTGGTCCATAAACCCTCTCAATACCTTGACCGCCGCTGGCCTCCTGCCTGTCCTTGAACTAGAAAGATCCAGTAGGGGATCCAGCACCGTATTGAAGTCCCCCCCCCCCCCCCCCCCCATGATCAAGCCCCCAACCTCCAGGCCAGGAATGCGGCCCAACATACGCCTCATGAAACCAGCATCATCCCAATTTGGGGCATACACATTAACCAACACCACCCTCTCCCTCTGCAGCTTACCGCTCACCATCACATATCTGCCGCCACTATCAGCCACAACCTCAGACGCCTCAAACGCCACCCTCTTCCCCACCAGGATCGCCACCCCCCGGTTCTTCGAGTCGAGCCCTGAGTAGAAAACCTGCCACACCCACCCCTTCCTCAGACGGACCTGGTCCGCCACCTTCAGGTGGGTCTGCTGGAGCATGGCCACGTCCGCCTTCAGCCCCTTCAGATCCGAAAACACCGGGCCCGCTTAAACGGCCCATTCAACCCCCTCACGTTCCACGTAATCAGCCGGATCAGGGGGCACCCCGCCCCCCTCCCCCGTCGACTAGCCATAACCCATCGACTGCTTGCCCCTGGCCATCACCCATTCGGCCCGTTTCCCACGGCAATAGAACCTCACCCCGACCCCCCCGAACTCCTCCCTGGCCAATCCATCAGCAACCCGGCATCCCCACCCCCCAGGCTAGGACCCCTCCTAGCCGCGACTCTCCCTCCACAGTACTCCCGTGAGCCAGCTGACTTCTGCTGACCCCGGCAGCTCCCGCTCTAACTCCGACCCCTCCCGATATGAGGTCCCCCCTCCTCCCCTGCATCAGCTCCTGGGCACCGCTTCAGCGCGGGAAACCCGGTCTAATAGTCACGCCCCTCGCCACCAGCTCCACCCCCACGTCCCGCAGCGCGGGAAACCAGAGAAAAGCCCACACTTTCACACTGCCCCACCCCACCAACGCAGCTCCCAAACCGCAGTCCCAACCCAACCACCAACTCCATACAAACAAAGACACAGATCAACCACAAGCCCCAGTACCCCCCTTAGAACACGAAACCATAACCCACATCGTCCGAAAGCGAGAGAAAAAACAAAAACAAACAGAATAACCCGCTACAATGATACATGAATAGAATAGAAAAACTCCCACAGACCCCAATCTCTAGTTCAAGTCCAGCTTTTCACCCTGCACAAAGGCCCACGCTTCCTCCAGGGGCTCAAAGTAGTGATGCCAGTCCTTGTAGGTGACCCACAGGCGCGCAGGCGGCAACATGCCGAACTTCACCTGCTTTCCATGGATCACAGCCTTCGTCCGGTTAAACCCGGCTCTCCGCTTGGCCACCTCTGCACTCCAGTCCTGGTAGATACGCACTACCGAATTCTCCCACTTACTGCTCCTCACCTTCTTGGCCCATCGGAGAACACACTCCCGGTCGCTGAACCGATGGAACTGCACCAGCACCGCCCGCGGGGGTTCATTCGCCTTAAGCCGCCTGGCCAGCACTCTATGGGCCCCCTCCAGCTCCAGGGGCAGATGGAAGGATCCTGCCCCCACCAGCGAGTTCAACATCACGGCCACATAGGCCGGCAGGTCCGACCCCTCCAGCCCCTCCTCGACGCCCAGGATCCGCAGGTTCTTCCTTCGTGACCGAAGCTCCATCTCCTCAAACCGATCTTGCCACTTTTTATGAAGTGCCTCGTGTATCTCCACCTTCCCCACGAGGGCCAAAACCACCTCCTCGCGCTCAGAGGCCTGCTGCTGCAACTCGAGTATCGCTGCACCCTGGGTTGTCTGGGTCTCCAGCAGCGTACTCGTCGTCACCTTCAGGGATTCCAACAACTCCCCTTTCAGCTCCGTGAAATAGCGCAGGAGGGCCGCCTGCTGCTCCTCAGCCCACTGCCTCCACTCCTCAGGGGCTCCACCGGCCGACATTTTGTCCACCTTCCCCTGCTTTTCCAGAGGAGCTGCTGCCGTTTTTCTCCTCACCCCACTTCGAGTCCGAACCATAAATCCCGGGGGGTTTTGCTCCAGACCCCTTTATCCACCGGTAATCGTCGAATCAGCGCCGTTTGGGGCCCTTAAAAGAGCCCACAAGTCCTTCTAAAGCGGGAGCTGCCGAAAGTGCGGCTTAGCTCCGCATAGCCGCAACCGGAAGCCAATTTATTTATTTTAAAGTCAAGCGCACCTAAATGTGAATTCCTGATGAGTTACATTACGAAGATCCTTTCGGTGCTGATGAATAGGACCATGAGCAATATAAAGCCTGAAATTTCAGCTGTCGGTGAGGTTTTGTAGAAGATGGAACAATGAAAAATGCTGGGCAGGATTGTCCAGTCTCCCAGCCGCACGTTCCTCGCCGTTTGCTGCCATTGGGATTCTCTGCTTCTGCTGCTGCCAATGGGGGTTCCCACTGAAGCCACCCCACGCTCCTTGGAGACCCGCGGGAAGGGGTGCACTGCCAGCGAGACCAGAGAATCCCGCTGGTGTGAATGACCAGACACTTCTGACCACTATCTTTATAGTTTATATGCTATCAGGAAATGTCTCATAGTGTCCAAAATGAAAATCATAAGATAATAGTGAAGAATGAAAAGTTCTCATAGGTAGACAAATTTTGTAACCTAGGAAATTGTTACATTAGATGGAAAGTGCGATCAAGAAATAAGACAAAGACGCGTTTTAAAAAATGAAAAAGATTATGTACGATGAACTCAAAAGTAGCCGTGTGCTTGACCCAAAGCCAAATTTCCAGTCCTGGAGGTGGAATAAAGACAGAAAATTCTGGGAATGTTCAGCAGCGTCTGTGAAAAGAAAAACAAGAGTTAATGTTTCAGCTCGTTGGCTTTTTGTCATGAAATGGAGCTGATTAACATGTCGCCCATCAGACCAGCCTGGTAGTTTTATTGCAAGTGGGTGGACCGACAACTGGGAGGAGTAGTTTTATATTAACAGGATCTGACTAAACCAGGAATCCTGATTTTTGTTACTGCACACCTCCAGACTTCCTAAGTCAACCCCATTGTTGGCCACTCTTCATGGCTGATTTACAGTAAGTCTGCTTGCTGTATTTCGTCCGCATTTAAAATATTTTTCACGTCTCATCCCTTTCTCGTCGAAAGGTAGGGAAATATTTGCTAACGTTGAGCCAAAGAAGTGCACACAGGGTGAATTAAACTTTTATTTTAATAAATTTAGAGTACCCAATTATTTATTTAATTCTTTTCCAATTAAGGGGCAATTTTGCATGGCCAATCCACCTAACCTGCACAACTTTGGGTTGTGGGGGTAAAACCGACCGCAGACATAGGGCGAATGCGCAATCTCCACACGGACAGTGATCCAGGGCCGGGATTCAAACCCGGGTCCTCAGCGCCGCAGTCCCAGTGCTATCCAATGCGCCACATGCCGCCCCAGGGTGAATTAAACTTGTGGGATTTCCCATGTATTTGGCATGTTTGAGCTTATGTTTCCCAACTGTGTACATATGAACATAAAAGAGTAGGATTAAGGTGGATTTGAAAGGGTAATTATCCTTTCTACAGCCTTGTCAAGGGCTGTTTCCTCATTCCATGAGTTTAGCTAATACTGAAGTTCAACTGGGCCAATCTCTGGGAAGGACCCAGGTGCTGATTTTAAAGTGGTCTTGGTTGCCAACCCAATGACTTGCTTAACCTCCCACTCCTTGGGTTTGCTACTTGCTTTAGCAACATTATGAACTTCCTCCATTAACCTAGTGCCATCTTTAACTCTCAATATCCACAGTTGGTCTAAGTGATAGGGAAAGAATGTGGAAGATGCAATATGATGTGTCAGAAATATGGAGTTATCCACTTTGGTAGGAAAAGTAGAACAACAGGGTAATATTTAAACGATGAAAGGTGAGAAAAGTTGGTATTCATAGGGAATCTGGGTGTACTTGTACATGACTCGTGGGAAGGCAAATTATATATTAACCTCAAAAGGGACAGAGATGACTACTCTCTCAGCATGTACTAAAGGATATTCAGCTGCTGGTTAATCACTTTGCCCTAGTGTCAGAGTATTTTAACTTGATAAGTCTGAAGAAGACAAGAGATCTTGTATTGACCCACTCCTGGCCGTGTACTCCAGCACCCCAAAATCCCCCTCAACAACACACCTCTGTTCAGTACGGATATTTTGCTAACATAGATGTATCCTCTCCAGTAATGCAATGCTGGATGCCAAACTCAACCAGAGACTGGGGGAGTAAGCTCAGCATTTGGCAGGCTCATTCACAGAATTGGGCAAGAGCATGGAGTTTGTCTCTGCTCAAAGATCGAAACCTATCAGGTTCTTCCATCACCACCTCTTTATGGGTGCGAGACTTGGGCAACGTACAGGTTTCACATAAGGTGACGAGAAGCATTCCACCTGAGATCTATTTGCGACATCAGTAGATATACAAATATCCCCAACACCGAGGTTCTTGCAAAGTGCTGCATATCTGGCTCATATCTGACTGCTCAGCAAAGCTCAACTTGGCTGGGTTAGGGGTGGAATGTGGCGTAGTGGTTAGTACTGGGACTGCAGCGCGGAGGACCTGGGTTTGAATCCTGGCCCTGGGTCACTGTCCGTGTGGAGTTTGCACATTCTCCCCATGTCTGCATGGGTTCCGCCCCCACAACCCTGGTTTAGGGCTGGAGGACTGGTTTTGCCCAGTGGGCTAAACCACTGGCTTGTAAACCAGAACAAGGCCAGCAGTGCGGGTTCAATTCCCGTACCAGCCTTCCCGAACAGGCGTCGGAGTGTGGCGGCTAGGGGCTTTTCACAGTAATTTCATTTGAAGCCTAATTGTAACAATAAGCGATTTTCATTTCATTTCATTCACAACCCATAGATGTGCAGGGTAGGTGGATTGGCTACTCTAAATTGCCCCTTAATTGGAAAAAAGTAATTGGGTATTCTAAATTTATTTTAAAAATTAATTCTGGGTTGGTCACCTAGTTTGCATGGAGGGTTTCTGCATACAGTACTCTGTGCATGAGAACTCACATCACAAGATACCCCAAATGTAGATATAAAAATAATGTGAAAGCCAACATCAGAGATGGATCCCCAATCCATTGGAAAAAATTAAGCATGGTCAGACCTAAATGGAGAAGCATTTGGCATCAAGCGATTTTGACATTAAGTCAATGCCTTCAGGACAAGTGAGTGCGGTGCGAAGCCAGTGCCTCCATCCATCCCTCCAACACTGACACTTCAGTATTTGCATAAAAGCAAATTACAGCGGATACTGGAATCTGAAACAAAAGAGAAAATGCTGGAAAATCTCAGCAGGTCTGGCAGCATCTGTAGGGAGAGAAAAGAGGTAATGTTTTGAGTCCGATGACTCTTTGTCAAAGCTAACAGACAGAGAAAGTGGGAAATATTTATACTGTGGAGTGAAAATGAAAGATGAGTCATAGCCACAGAAACCCAGGGAAACAGTGCTAATGGCCACTGAAACAAGGGGAAAGAGTGTTAATGGCAGTCCCCAGAGAGAACAAAAGATGTGAAAGGTCAAACTGCAGAGAAACTAACATCAGAGGGTAAACTGTGACAGATGTAGATGTGAGGGATGGGGACGGGGAAGCAAAGGGGAGAAAGGTGAGAGTTTAAATATATATTAACAAAGACAAGAAAGAAAGAAACGGTAAAAGACAGTTAAAATGAAATGAGGTGAAAACAAATGGGTCGAGGTGGAGTAGAGCTAATCATCTGAAAATGTTGAATTCAGTGTTGAGACCGGAAGACTGTAGCGTGCCTAACCGGAAGATGAGATGTTGTTCCTCCAGTTTGTGTTGAGCTTCACTAGAACATCGCAGCAGGCCAAGGACAGACATGTGGGCACAGGAGCAGGGTCTTTTGTTAAAATGGCAAGCAGCAGGAAGGTCAGGATCCTGAATGCGCACGGACCGAAGATGCTTAGCAAAGCGATCACCCAGTCTGCGTTTGGTCTCTCCGATATAGAGGAGACCACATTGGGAGGAGTGAATGCAATAGACCAGATTGGAAGAGATGCAAGTGAAACGCTGCTGAACCTGGAATGAGTGTTTTGGGAGAGACCAAATGCAGACACAGTGATCGCTTTGCTGAGCACCTTTAGTCTGTGCGCAGACAATTCACAGGGGCTGGGGTTTTACATGTGGCTTTAAGCACCTGATGGAAGTGCACCTGCTCCTCCGGGCCCACAAGTAGTGCTGTAAAGACACTTCACCTCCTCAATTCCATCCCTCATCTTTAAGCTGTCCAGCCTCCCGAGGCATAAGAAACTCGACTGCCTGTGGTTAAAAATAAAAGAATTGTTGAAATTAAGGTATGTAACTTCAATGCTTCATGGTGACACAGTGGTTAACACTGCTGCCTCACAACGCCAGGGACCTGGGTTCGATTCTGACCTCGGGTGACTGGCTGTGGAGTTTGCAAATTCTCCAGGTGCTCCAGTTTCCTCCCACAGTCCAAAGATGTGCAGGTTAGATGGATTGACCAAGCTAAATTGCACCGCAGTGTCCAACGGTTAGGCAGGCTTACATGGATAGGGTGGGGGAGTGGGCTGAGGTAAGGTGTGCTTTTAGAAGGTTGTGCAGGCTCGATGGGCCAAATGGCCTCCTTCTGAACTGTAGGGATTATATGATTTGAATGACCAAATTTCTTCCTGTGAACAAGTTGATCTTTTGTCCTGTCACCTCTTGTTAAAACTAGAATTGGGCAAGTTTTTGGCGCATTTGTTCCAGATTCATTTTGCTTTGTGACCTTAGACACGACCCAAAACCATTTGTTTTTGGCAGTTAAGACCTGGCCCATGTTTAGCAAGGAAGTTAGTGATGGGCAAGCATGATGTTGGATAGGTTGTGAGATGTTCAGGTAAATCCCTTCTGCGCCCTCTCCAAGGCTTTGAAATGCTTCCTAAATTGTGATGCCCAGAAATGGGCGCAATGCTCCAGCTAAATAAATAATAATAATCGCTTATTGTCATAAGTAGGCTTCAATGAAGTTACTGTGAAAAGCCCCTAGTCGCCACGTTCTGGCGCCTGTTTGGGGAGTCCGGTACGGGAATTGAACCCGCGCTGCTGGCCTTGTTCTGCATTACAAGCCAGCTGTTTAACCCACTGTGCTAAACCAGCCCAGCTAAACCAGCTGAGGAAGAACCAGCTGATTTTATAAACATTCTGCTGCGATTTAGCTTCTATGAGAAAATGTCTTACATTGATTAATACAGCAGCACGTAACCAAGCCATTTAGCCCAACTGGTCCACGCCAGTGTTCATGCTCCACGCAAGACTCCTGCCGTTATTCTTCATCTAACCCAGGCATTTTCAAAGTCAGGTTCACGATTCCCGGGTGGGTTGTGGGCGGGTTTCGGGAGGGTCATGGAACCATCCGTTGCGGCGCACCCGATTGCGCAAATTCGCGCACAACAGCTGCAGCAGCCAGCTTTTAACAATGCCGGCTGCGAGCGGCCTTTAAAATACCAGCTGCAATCATATTTTTTAAATGCGGGTGCGGTGCGCATGTGCACCGATGAGCGGGCATGCATGTGCAGTGCGCCTGCATTTTTTTTATATGGTCGCGGCTCCCAAGTGTGCTCTAATCAAGGCTCTATATAAGTTTAGCATAATATTATCATGTATTCATTTTATCGCCATAAAAATGAATTCCAGTGTTTTTTTGTTTTTATGGAGTTATGTGCATGCAGTTGTACCATATTTGGGTGATAAATAGGCCTGAAGCTGTTTTCTTGTCCTTGTTTTGCACACTTTCTAGTTCAGGTGACAATTCTGAAAAGCGCCAGAGTTGTCAACGGCACTGTCATTGGAGCCTCAAATATGTGGCACACCTTCAGTGGTCAGTTCATAACCACTAGTTGTGAATGTGTAATGGGCACCTTTGTTCTAAAAAAGATTGTATTCGTTGACTTGTATCACATGAAAAATAATCATCAAAAACAATTATTTGAGAATGAGAGAGATGCTTTTAACTAAAAAGCCTTGAAATTAGAGCTTTTGAAGCTCTTTCTCTGATGCCTGTAAACTGGAGAGGGCGGGGAATGAAGTCCCATCTGAAGTGACTGGGTGGAACAGAAATGCAGTTAATGAGGGAACGCGTTTGGGCTACTAAGCAGGAAGGGGTTTCAAAGGTTCTGGCCAGGCTTCTCAAAGCCAAAGCTGTCTTTTAATGGAAACTTTATTCCGCAATGGTAGTAACTCGAGATGTTTGAAGTAAATGTGTGTGTGAGAAGGGAGGGTCCCCAGCAGTGGGGTTGGACACTGTGTCCAGTTTGGGCCAACTTACCCCAGGAAGGATGTATAGACCAGGTAGGCGGTTGCAGCACAGATTCACTGGAATAGTACAGGAATGTCAAAGGGATAAATTGAGGGCTGATCTTACAGATCAATGAGTAGAAGTGGTAATCTAACTGAGGTGTATAAAATGATTAATGGATTTTTTACAGTGGACAGAGAGATGGGGACATGGTATGGAGTAGAACAGAGCAAGGGAGCACATTACAATTGGAGCTAGGTAGACCATTTAGCCAGGGCTGATATCAGGAAGCACTTCTTCACACACAAAATAGTGGTAATGTGGACCCCCCCCCCCCCCCCCCCCAAAAACCAAAAATAGCGCCGAGGCTGGGAGTCAATTCAAAATTTCAAAATTGTGTTTTGTTGAATAAAGTTATTGAAGGTGATAGGATCAAGGAGCAGAGTTACGGTACAGATAAGCCATGATCTAATTGAGCAGTGGAACAGACTCATAGAACTGACTGGCCTATTCCAAGAGGAATGGAGAGCTTGCATTGGATGTGTTTTGGAAAGGGTTACCAAAATTACTACACGGCAGTGTTTGCAAGCTGTGGTGCATTTGGCAAGCTTCACATAACTACTGGTGAATGTTTGCTTTTTTACGACTAAAACAACTATTTTCCCGACAGTCATTGAGAAGCCAATTTCACTGCACGTATTAATGCTCCTGTTCCTGGGTGGCAGACTGTCTCCTGTTTTTGTGTGGCAAGCTTTGGGTGCTCAGGGGCTCCTCTGACCCTCTGTGGTATGTTCGGGAAACTGTATGCTCTCTTCAGACCATATGTAACAACCTCGGAGTAGATGGGGAAAATCTGTTCCCATTGGTGGAAGGATTGATAATGAGAGAGCATAGATTTAAGGTGACCTTTTTTAAAAATTCATTTCCGGGGAGTGGGCATTGCTGGCAAAAGAAGCAGTGAAGACCTGAGGGGAAACTGTCACGTGTGGATGAGTAGTTAAACTCTGGAATACAATGTCTGATGGTGTGGTGGAGGCAGAGTCAATCAAGGCATTCAAGAGAAAATTGGATTGTTATCTGCAAAGACAGAATGTGCGGGTTGGCGGAGATAAGACGGGGGAATGACACTCGGCAAATTGCTCATTCGGAGAGTGGTGCAGACAAGATGGGCCAATGGCTTTATTCTGTGTGAAAACAATTCTGTGGATGCTGAAAGCACTACACCTGTCCTGGAGAACTGGGGATCACTATCACTGCTCCCTTCACAACTGGAATTAACCTGAGCATGGCGCGTGCCAGTTTAAAATCCTAAATCTCCCAGACTTCACACACAGTCTTGGCTTGGAATCCTGGTTCGTACTGAAAGAAAGAAAGTAAAGCCTGGATTTCAATACCTCACAATGTCCTCCGAAGTGCTTCATAGCCAATGCACTCTTGTAATTATTATATTGTGTCTGCCATGGCTCAGTTGGTAGCATTGTCATCTCGGAGGCACCACTCCAGGGACTTGGGGGGACAATGTTGGAAGTGGTCACTCGGGTGGGTGTAAAGGATCCATGCACTCTTTCAAAGAAGAGCTGGGTGGTTTACTGTCCATCAAAAATCTCTACAGCGGTAGGTAGCACAGTGGTTAGCACTGTTGCTTCACAGCGTCAGGGTCCCAGTTTCGATTCCCGGCTTGGGTCGCTGTCTGTGTGGAGTCTGCACATTCTCTCTGTGTCAGCGTGGGGTTCCTCCGGGTGCTCCGGTTTCCTTCCGCAAGTCCAGAAAGATGTGCTGTTTGATAATTTGGACATTCTGAATTCTCCCTCCGTGTACCCGAACAGCCGGAATGTGGCAACTAGGGGCTTTCCACAGTAACTTCATTGCAGTGTTAATGTAAGCCTATTTGTGACAATAAAGATTATTATTATTATAAAAGCAGACAATCTGGCCATTACCACGTTGCTGTCAATGGGAGGTTGCAGTATGCAAGTCGGCTGCCGTGTTTCCGGCAGGTACTGCATTTCAAAAGTATTTAACTGGCTGTAAAAAAAGTTTCTATACAAATGCAAAACTTTATTTCCCCCTTTTTAGCCAATCCCGTTAGCCAATTTTCATACTGGAAGGTATCATAAACATCTTGGAAATAAATAACCAGATAACTTGTTTGTAATATCATTGGTTGAGTAATAAATGTTTCCAGGATGCAAGAGGACTCTCCTAATGCTCTTTGAATGGTTGCACAGTTTTTAATAAAAGAAATAGCAAACCTTTGGGGTACAGAATTCCAAAGATTCACAGGGCCCCGAGTACAGAGGTTTCTCTTCATCTCTGCTGAATGGGTGACCCCTTATCCTGAGAATTTGTACTTGGTTCTGGACTCTACAGTCAGGGAAAACACCCTCTCAGCATTTATCCTCTGGAGAATTTCATATGTTTCAATGAGGTTACTTCTTATTCTTCTAAATTTCAGAGTGTAGACACATTCTGCTCAATCTCTCCTCATAGGGCAAACTTTTAATCTCAGGATATCGGTCTGCTGAACCTTGTTGATCCATGGGTAAGTATATCCTTCCCTGGACATGTAGACCAAAACTCCATATATGGATTTCACCAAGTGACTGTTGAATTGCTGCAAGATATCCTTACCCTTGTACTCCAACTCCCTTAAGTAAAGGCCACAAAGACCTTCCTATTTTTTTCTGTACCTGCATGTTAACTTCCTGTGTTTCGTGTACAAGGACACCCAAATCCCATTGAACACCAACATTTAAAAGTTTATCACCATTTAAAATTAAAATATTTTTATATTCCTCACATTACACTCCATCTGCTACATTCTTTGCCCATTATGGTCTATATGGCTTTGCAGCCGCTTTGTGTCCTCACAGACTACTGCTCCATCTAGCTTTGTATCATTAGCAATAATAGTTGCATTACACTTGGTCCCTGAATTTGTCATTAATATATATTGTAAAAAGCCGAGGCCACAACACTGGTGCCTTTAAGATCCATCTCAAAAGGCAGGCAAGATTTCGTTCACAGCCTCCTCCGAAAGTCTGAAACTCTAAGCACTCCTCAGATTTTCACTGTAGTACCAACATTACAGTGCCATCTAGAGTGCTATCCCTGAGCCTGGGATTATGTGATCATAGCCAATGTGAAAATAGTAATGCCTCTTCCTGAAGTCTATTTGGTGACTCTATACCGAGAAAGGTGTGTTGGACTTGGACAGGACAACTATCCTGTAATGATCCCCCAATGGAACAGCCTGGTGACTCTCCCTTTAGCTCATTCAAGAAGAATGGTCACAGTGTGGGATGTCTCTTTTGGGGATAGGAAGAAACACAGAAACCGGTTTAGCCTTGGGATGTTTTGCAACATTAAAAGTGCTAAATGCAACTGGTTAGATTTGGATTTGTTTATTGTCACGTGTACCGAGGTACAGTGAAAAGTATTTTTCTGCATGCAGCTCAACTGATCATATGTACATGAAAAGAAAATAAGTAATAAGCCAACACAAGGTACACAATGTAAATACATAGACACCGGCATCGGGTGAAGCACATAGGAGTGTAGTATTAATCTGATCAGTCCATAACAGAGTCGTTTATGAGTCTGGTAGCAGCGGGAAGAAGCAGTGTTTCAATCAGTTCGTGTGTGTTCTCAGACTTTTGTATTTCCTGCCAGATGGAAGAAGTTGGAAAAGTGAGTAATGGGATGGGAGGGGTCTTTGATTATGTGCCCGCTTTCCCCAGGCAGCGGGAAGTGTAAACAGATTCAATGGATGGGAGGCAGGTTCGTCTGATGGACTGGGCTGTGTTCACGACTCTCAGAAGCTTCTTGTGGTCTTGGGCTGAGCAGTTGCCATACCAGGCTGTGATGCAGCCAGATAGGATGCTTTCTGTGGTGCATCTAAAATTTGGTAAGAGTCATTGTGGACATGCCGAATTTCCTTATTTTCCTGAGGAAGTATGGATGCTGTTGTGCTTTCTTGGTCGTAGCGTCGACATGGGTGGACCAGGACAGATTGTTAGTGATGTGCACATCTAGGAATTTGAAGCTGTCAACCATCTCCATCTCCACCTCGGCCCTGTTGATGCAGAACGGGGTGTGTACAGTGCTTTGCTTTCTGAAGTCAATGACAGCTCTTTTTTAAAATAAAATTAGAGCACCCAATTCGTTTTTTCCAATTAAGGGGAAATTTAGCATGGCCAATCCACCTACCCTGTACATCTTTAGGTTGTGGGGGCGAAACCCAATCAAACACAGGGAGAATGTGCAAACTCCACACAGACAGTGACCCAGAGCCGGGATCGAACCTGAGACCTCAGTGCTGTGAGGCAGCACTGTACCACCGTGCTGCCCTATGACCAGCTCTTTAGTTTGTTGGCTTTGACTGCATGTTCCCACAATTCCCCTGTTTTTCTTAAGATTTTATGTCTGTGAGATTAATTCTTTTTCGGGACATAATTGCAGGTGTTTTTCCATTGCCATTTTGTTTTATTTTTAAATATTTTTTATTCAGATTTTCACAAAATATCAATAACAGAAAATATTAAGTAAAACAACAAAGAACAAACCCCCCCCCCCCTCCTCTCTCCCCCCCCCCCCCTCCCTCCCCCCGTTAAATAAAAAAAGAAGAAAGAGATTAACACCCGTCATAACCAAAGAACACATGTACACGACCCTTCAACCCAACCCACCGAAACGCCCCCCCCCCCCCCCCCCCCCCCCCCCGGCTGCTGCTGCTGCTGCTGCTGCTGCTGGCCTTTTTTTTTCTTTACCGTTCTGCCAGGAAATCGAGGAAAGGCTGCCACCGCCTGAAAAACCCCTGTACTGATCCCCTCAGGGCAAATTTCACCCTCTCCAATTTAATAAACCCCGCTATATCGTTGATCCAGGCCTCCACGCTTGGGGGCCTCGCATCCTTCCACTGAAGAAGAATCCTCCGCCGGGCTACTAGGGACGCAAAGGCCTGAACACCGGCCTCTTTCGCCTCCTGCACTCCCGGCTCCACTGCAACCCCAAATATTGCAAGTCCCCAGCCTGGCTTGACCCTGGATCCTACCACCCTCGACACCGTGCTTGCTACCCCCTTCCAAAATTCCCCCAGCGCTGGGCATGCCCAGAAGATATGGGCATGGTTCGCTGGGCTCCCAGAGCAACTAGTACACCTGTCTTCGCCCCCAAAGAACCTACTCATCCTCGTCCTGGTCATATGAGCCCTATGTAGCACCTTGAACTGTATGAGGCTAAGCCTCGCACATGAAGAGGAGGAGTTCACTCTTTCCAGAGCATCTGCCCACATCTGCTCCTCAATCTCCTCACCCAGCTCCTCTTCCCATTTACCCTTCAGCTCCTCCACCAAGGCCTCGTCTACCTCCTGCATCACTTGGTATATGTCTGAAATCCTCCCCCTCCAACCCACACCCCCGAAGGCACCCTGTCCTGGACCCCAAGTGAAGGCAACAGAGGGAACCCCTGCTGTCTGGCAAACGGCCTTACCTGCATATACCTAAAAATGTTCCCCGGGGGGAGCCCGAAATTCTCCTCTAACTCACCTAGGCTCGCAAACTTCCCATCTACAAACAGGTCCCTCAACCTCCTAACACCTGCCCTGTGCCAACTCAGGAACCCACCATCGATTCTCCCTGGAACAAACTGGTGGTTCCCCCGTATCGGGGACCCCATTGAGACCCCCACCTCCCCCCTGTGCCATCTCCATTGCCCCCAAATTTGAGGGTAGCCGCAACCACCGGGCTCGTGGTATACCTCGTTGGAGGGAGAGGCAACAGCACTGTTACAAGCGGCTCCAAGCTAGTGTCCACACAGGACGCCATCTCCATCCTCTTCCATGCTGCACCTTCCCCGTCCATTACCCACTTACGCACCATCGCTGCGTTGGCAGCCCAATAGTACCCACAGAGGTTGGGCAGCGCCAGCCCACCCCAATCCCTGCCCCGTTCCAAAAACACCCTTCTCACCCTCGGGGTCCCGTGCGCCCATACAAATCCCGTAATACTCCTGTTTTTCCATTGCAATTTGAATGGCTGAATAAACAGCAGTGACCTACTTATACCATGACTGAAAGTTGAAGTTAGACCTGTTGATGAAGAACCTGTGGTGTGTTTGTATCTTTAAATTATCTAAGTCCATTGCTTCCCAGCTCACATGTCGTTGACTGGGATTTAACATTCCAAAATACTCCCAGTACAAAATGATGTACTTGCAGGGCAGACGAGGGCAACGTAGCCAACCTAGTGTCACTTCATATCTTAAAATGGGAACTGAATTAAGAATCAGACTGGATGTTGGGGTGAAGATGACCGAGATCTTGGCACTACTTGGTTGGTATTACCAATGGGGTAGGAGCAGCAGCATGGGGCCCTTCACACAGGAGTGACAGACTTGGAAGGCGCTCAATGGACTAAGCGGCCTGTTCTTGCTCTCTGAAGTTTGTCTTTGAACGAATTGAGAATAACTAAAGATGGTTTTGCCCTATTTAAAAATTAATCAGTTGGAACTGAGGTTCCAGCAAATTTAATGGTGGGTGGGAGCAGGAGGGGTGCTGGTTGTGATCCCTGTGTTTAATCAATGAGCCACAAATCTGACTCCCTGTCCTGTTGCTTAGGGGTCCTGAAGACACCTGTTTTGAAGGCGGAGTGTTTCCAGCTATTCTGAGTTTCCCACATGATTATCCACTGAGTCCACCAAAAATGCGGTTCACAGGAGAGATGTTTCACCCAAATGGTAAGCGATTGTTTTGTAATCCTGGTGCCTCCAGCTCAATAGCGGCAAGTGTTTAGTTGGCTGTCCCTTGTCTGTGTCCCTTTTAAGTCCAGTGGGTAGCTTTGCAAATATTCATGTCTGCAGTACTGTCCGCACAGCCTGCCTGCCCTGCTTGACATCTAGATTTATTGCTTCAGTTTACCCAGATGGAAGGGTATGCATCTCAATCCTGCACGCGCCAGGCGATGACCCCATGGGTTACGAGAGCAGTGCGGAACGTTGGAGTCCTGTTCAGAGCGTCGAGAAGATTCTCCTGTCGGTCGTGAGCATGCTGGCAGGTAATGTTCAGAGTAAATTCTGCTACTCACCAGGATTGGAGGAGGGTGGTGTTTATAATGGAGATCTGGGCTTGTAATCTGAGTTCCGCATTGGATCTATTTGCCTTGTGTTTCAATGTCGGTTTCCTCCCATAGTCCAAAGATGTGCATGTTAGGTGGATTAGCCTTGCTAAAATTGCCCTTTAGTGTTCAAAAGGTTAGGTGAGGTTAGGTGTGGTTACGGGGATGGGGTGAGGGCGTGGAACTGGGGAAGGTCGATGCAGACTCAATGGCCTGAATGGCCTCCTTCTGCACTGCAGGGATTCTATGGTTCTACAAATTCTGTTCATATTTTTAAAAATGTTTTTATTCTCCATTTTCACATTTTCCTTCAAAATTTACACCCCACCAACAAGCAGTAAACGGTAACAAATACAAAATCAATCCCCTTAACAATAACAACGATCCCATCCTCCCACCACCCCAAACAACGGCCCACCTGTCCATATATGCATCCAATTAAACAAACCCTCCCACGGTGGAAACAAAGGAGAAAAAGAAAAAGGAGTCCGGGACCGCCCATGGTCACCATAGAGTCCGTCCGCCGCCCCCCCCCCCCCCCCCCCACACTCAACGGCATCCAACCTCTGAAAGAGTACCATACATGATACCCAAGAGATGTAAACACCCCCAACTCCTCCCGTCCACTACCTCTTGTAAAACTCCTCCCCCCAACTTTGGCCCATACACCCACACGCAGTGAAACAAAAAAGAAGAAAATACAGTCATGAGGTTACATCGGCACATGGCCATTTCTCAGTTCTGCCACAGTCCTTCTGCCTTCGCAAACTCCTCCGTTGCTTCCGCCGTTCCAAAATAAAATGTCCTTGAGCTTGTACGTCACCCTCAGCTTCGCTGGGCATACAATGTCGCACTGCACCTTGCTAATGTACAGTGCCCTCTTCACCTGGTTGAAAGCAGCCCGCCTCCTCGCCACCTCCACCGTAAAGTCCTGGTATACACCTACACCAGCTCCAGCTCACTGCACCACCCGCTTCTGCTTGGCCCAGAACAGGACCTTCTCCTTCACACTGTACCTACGGAAGCAGAGTCACTACCCTTGGAAGCTCACTCTCCTTTGGTACAGGCCTCCACGACCGATGAGCCCGATCCAGTTCATGCCGGGAGGGATCCTCCCCCTCCTCCAATAGTTTCGCCAGCATAGCGGCAAAATACTCAGTCGGCCTCGGCCCTTCAACTCCTTCGGGCAGCCCCACAATCCTCAAATTCTGTCGCCTGGATCTGTTTTCCAGGTCTTCCATTTTTCCTCGCAGATCCTTGTTAATCTCCATTACCTTCCGCATCTCCTTCCCCATCGAGATAAGTTGATCACCGTGCTGCAATAATGTCTCATTCACTTCCTTCAGCGCCTCCCCTTGCTCCCGCACCTCCGCCACTGCGCTCGCCACCACCGTCGTCACCGGGGAAATCGCCTCCTCCACCAGCTCACTCAAAACCTCCCTCAGCGCCTTCCTCATTGTCTCCATGGATTTTGTAAACTGCCTTTCGAATTCCGCAGCCTTCACCTTAGTTATTTCTTCAGCCGTAAGCAATGCGGCCTCCCCTGGTTCTCCAGCCTCCATTTTCCTTGGTGACCCCGCGGTGACCTTTCCACTCCCCAACGGACCTTCAACTGTTTTTTTAACAGCCGTTTTTTTGTTCACCCTCGACATTTTCCTTTACTGTGTCTTTTCTGTGCCTTCTCCCTGCTTTTGCCGCCTCCTTGGACCCTGGGACCGGGCTTAAAGCCCCGACAATGCCGTTCCCGAGCAGGAGCCCTCCATTGCGCAGCTGCCTCCTGCCCGCCGTCATCGGAAGTCCGATTCTGTTCATCTTTTGTTTTTTGCCAATTGTCTTAACCTCCAGTTACCAACCCTTCTGCCAGTGGAAACAGTTTCTCCCTAAAAACACATTATCTAAATCATTCATTCATTTGCTACTTGTAGGCTATTTCAATGAAGAAACCAGCATTTACCTAAATCAGGCATTGTCAAACTGGGTCGCGGGCGGGTCTTGGGAGGGCCGCGGAGCCGTCCGTCACGGCACTCCCGATCGCGCAAATCCACACACAACAGCCACAGCAGCCGGCTTTAACTATGCCGGCTGCAAACGGCCTTCAAAAAGGCCGCGACCATATCAACAAAAAAAAATTCAGCCGCACTGCGCATGCATGCCCGATCGTCAGTGCGCATGCGCAGTGCGGCTGCATTTTCTTATGCGGTCGCAGCCTTTTTTTTTACAAGTTCGGGGGGCCAAAGGGACCATTGGGGCCACAGGGACCCAAAACCATTTCCTCCATTTTTGTCAGCAACAAACAAGGTAATAGAAAATGGTGGGTCATGCAGGTTAGCCGGCGTGGGCCCCGAAGGTCGGCCGGCGTGGGCCCCGAAGGTCGGCCGGCGTGGATCGCGAAGGTCGGCCGGCGTGGATCACGAAGGTCGTCCGGCGTGGATCGCGAAGGTTGGCCGGTTGGTAAAAATGGGTCCCCGGAAAAAAAGTTTGAAAAACACTGACCTAAATAACAACAGTGGCTGCACTTAAAACAACTTGATATGTCTATATAAATTTTATTACTTTCAGGTGGTGCAGTGGTTAGCACTACTGCCTACGACAAGGAGGACCCGGGTTCAATCCAGGCCCTGGGTCACTGTCTGTGTGGCGTTTACACATTCTCCCTGTGTCTGAGTGAGCTTCACCCCCACAACCCAAAGATGGGCAGGTTAGGTGGATTGGCCATGATAAATTGCCCCTTAATTGGAAAAAAAAATTGGGTATTCTAATTTAAAAAAAATTATTTTCAATAAATTGAATTGAGAACAAAGTGCACTCCACGAGGCTCGTTATGGCCTTTTTTCAATTCATTCTCGGGATGCAAGCATCATAAGAAAGGTGTTTATTGCCTGTCTCTAATTGTCCTTTGTAATGTGTGGTGAACAACTTTCTTGCAGTCCATGTGGTGTAGGTACAACCACTGCTGTTAGGGAGGGAGTTCCAGGATTTTTACCTAGTAACAGTGAAGGATCATAAGAACTAGAAGTAGACAATTCAGTCCCTTGAGCCTGCTTCGCCATTCAATACGATCATGCCTGATCTCATCTCAGCCTCAACTCCACTTTCCTACCCATTCTCCAAAACCCTTCAATGCATTACTAATTCAAAAATCTGTCTATCTCCTCAAATTTACTCAATGTCCCGGCATCCACCACACTCTGGGGTAGTGAATTCCACAGATTCACGATTCTTTGAGAGAAGTAATTTCTCCTCATCTCCGTTTTAAATCTGCTACCCCTTATCCTAAAACAGTGACCTCTCGTTCTAGATTGCCCCACACACAAGAGGAAACCAATCCCTCCTCAAATAAGGGGGCCAAAGTACTCCAGGTGCAATATCACCAATGCCTTGTACAGTTGCAGCAACACTGCCCTACTTTTATACTCTATTCCTTTAGCTGATATATGTCCATCTTGGGGTGATGTGTAACTTTGTAGACATCCTGCTGGTGGTGGCTTACCCATATGTCTACTGCCCTTGTCCTTCTAAGTGGTAGAGGTTGTGGGTTTGGGAGGTACTGTTAAAGTAGCCTTGGAAAGTACATCCTATAAATTGTACACAATGCAGCCATGGTGCATCAGTGGTGAAAGGAATGACTATTTAAGGTGTTGTCAGGGCTTGTGTGCACCTCTAGGGTATTCAAAAACATCTGAAAAGTGCAATCACCTGAGACTCGGTGAGGGACGGTCGTGTGCCTTAGGGAAACCTGTGAAGGTAATAAACTAACTACACTTGGAGGCGATATTAGTGCGGGGTTAGGCATTGGGAAGGGAAGCAGAGCCCGGTATGAGCTGGAGGAATGGGGAAGAAGGTTTTTAAATACTTTATTTCAAAACTGTAGACTAAAATAAAAATAGAAACAAACAAACTGATGCAAAGGCCCCAAAACAGCTACGGATTGGTTGAAAGGATAAATGACAGGTGGACTTGGATCACGCTGCCACCTAGTGCCCACAGGCCTGCAGTTACAAGATAAAAATGGGACAAAAAAAACCCAGAGAAAATTAGTTTAATACAGACAGGAAGCGAGAGGTTAGCTCCAGAATTAATTCAGAAAGTATTGAAAGTTGTTGCCCATAGCCTGCTGACGTATTGCAAATTCAGCGAGGCGCTAAGGAAAAGTTGTCAAATGGGAAGAAAGGTGATGAGAAAATGGAGATGGGGAAGGAGAAAACTAAGGCGGATCACTGATTCAAAATAAAACGAGAAATAGGAACTGGTGGAAAATAAAACTGTGGGCATGGGAGCTGGTTACAGGGAGAAAAATTCAAACACACTTGTGCCAAATGTGCAAAATTAATGGAGTTGGGGAGAATAAAGTAAATGAGGATGTGAACGTATAGAGCGAGAAAGAAGAATGACAGAAATCATAGAATCCCTAGCAGAAGGAGGCCATTCGGCCCATCAAGTTTGCACTGATCCCTGCACAGATGGAGCAGCAAACCGTGGTCCAATTCCCCATCCAATGCCTGTAATCCCATCTAACCTTTGGGCAATTTAGCACAGCCAATTCACCTGACTGCACGTCTTTGGACTGGGGGGAAACCGGAGCACCCAGAGGAACCCCATGCAGACATCTGGAGAACGTGTAAATTCCACACAGACAGTCACCTGAGGTCAGAATCAAACCCGGGTCCCTGGCGATGTGAGGCAGCAGTGCGAACCACTGTACCACCCCCAGCTGAAGCTGAAGGAGGAATCAAGAGGTGAATGAAAACCTTGCATTATGAACTTGCATTTTTATCACCTTTAAACATGCACAATATGCATGCGTTTTGTAGGAAGGATGTTCTTGCTCTAGAGAGAGTGCAGCGAAGGTATACCAGACTGATTCCTGGGGTGGCAGGACCGACGTGTGAGAAGAGATTGAATCGGTTAGGATTGTATTTGCTGGAGTTTGTAAGAATGAGGGGGAATCTCATAGAAACGTATAAAATTTTAATAGGACTGGACAGGGTAGATGCAGGAAGGATGCTCCCAATGGTGGGTGTGTCCAGAACCAGGGATCACAGTCTGAGGATACGGGTAGACCATTTAGGACAGCGATGTGGAGAGATTTCTTCATCCAGACTGGTGAGCCTGTAGAATTTGTTACCAATTGTTGAGTCAAAACATTGTATGTTTTCAAGAAGCAGTTAGATATTGCACTTGGGTCGAAGGGGATCAAAGGATATGGGGGAAAGCGGGATTAGGCTATTGAGTTGGATGATCAGCCATGATAATGTATGGCGGATGGGGCTTGAATGGCTTCCTCTTGCTCCTATTTTCTATGTTTCTATGCACGTAGGTCTGTGGCATTAACTTTCTCCTTAGCGTTATTGAGTTTCATTTTGCATTCCAACTAAAGGGAAGTATTTGCGTGGAGCCGGAATGTAGGGCTTTGGTTTCTTGGCTGTACCAACATCTGCAACAGCTTTGACAGCCCTTTTGCATACTCCTGTCAGAAGTTAGGAAAACTAGGACAGCACAGTGGAGCAGTGGTTAGCACTGCTCACTCACGGCACCAAGGTCCCAGATTCGATCCCGGTACTGTGTCACGGTCCGTGTGGAGTTTGCACATTGCCCCTTTATTGGAAAAAATGAATTGGGTACCCTAAATTTATTTTTTAAATTATTTAGGAAAACACCCCCAAATTTGGACTTCATGTGTCATTTAGCAGTGACTTCTCTGGATGCATAGAACATGGCAGCACAGAGCAAGGGCATTCAGCCCATTGCACATGTGCTGGCTCCTTTTAAAGCACTGTCCAGTTAGTACCCCATCCCTGCTCTCTCTCCCAACGGCCCTGCAAATTATTCCAATTCCCTCTTGAATGTTACTACTAAATTTGCCGCCTCCACTTTCAGATCTCTTGTTTTATTTTTAAAAGTCTTCTCCACCTCTCTTTGATTCTAATGACAATCACCTTAAATCAGAATCATCTAGTTCCCCACCTTTCCATCAGCAGAAATGTTCCTCATCCCTGATTCGCTCTGATAAATCTCCTCTGCACTCTCTCCCAAGGCATTGCCATCCTTCCTAAACTGTGGTGTCCAGAATTGGACGCAATACTCCAACTGAGTCCAAACTTATGAAGCTTTAGAGAGACTTCCTTGTATTTGTACTCTATTCTTCTCTGAGTAAAACCACCGTTCCAGAATTTTAATTGCTGAAATTGTATTTACTCTGTGTTACTTTCTCACATTTGTTTCCCCCACAGAGCCTAATGATGAAAGCGGGGCCAATGTGGACGCCTCAAAGATGTGGCGCGATGATCGAGGACAGTTCTACAAAATTGCCCAACAAACCGTGCGGAAATCCCTTGGGCTGTGATCAGAGAGCTGTACAATTGTACAGGATCTCTTGCAGTGTTTAATGGTGCTTTGCACTTTGCAATTTGTCTCCTGCTTTTCATATCCAAGGATAAAGTTAGGATTGTCCCATTTTCCCGGCTGGTATTAGGACAGCCCACTTTTCGGCCTCCTGGTAAAACTTAACCGGAGCATAGTGTGGCTTTCATGGCTGCTATCATTTTCCATTTCAGGCGCAAATAGAGGTTGAACTTGCTTGGATGAAATAGCTGAAGGGATAAAAAAAAAACTAGCCAACAAGACTCTCCAAATGTTTCTCAGTGAGTTTTCTTTTTCTTAAGTATTGCTGTTACTGGAACTAGTTGTGGTATTTCTACTGGGCTGACCTGTGCAGTTTCCAAAGCCCTCGCATCTTAATACTGGGGAAAGTGATGGAGGTATTCCATGTCCAAGAATTTGATTTATCTTTGTTGAATGCAGACAGTCAGAGACATAGACATGAATGGGAACTTTTTGTTTTTCTTGTCTGGGCTTGCCTTTGCAGTATACAATGGAGCAGGGTGCTTTCAACAACTTTTCCTTGCTCATTAAAGACACACAGTACTGTGTAGAGATGAGGGAAGCATGATTTGATGGTTGCAGCATAGGGGACATCATTTACTAGGTGATCAGGGCACCCTGCTATCTAAATCCGGGATTTGCATTTGTTCTTGTTGCAGAACGTTGATGTTTTCTAGGATAGACTGCCCTTTTAATAGAGTGAATTATGTGCAAGAAGCTTAAAAAATAAAAAGCAACATGAAGAAGCAAGTATCTTATGAAAATGCCCCCCCCCCCCAAAACCATGGAGAACTCAAAACAGTTTGAGCAAAGAAAATCAATATTTAAGGGGCCAAAATCTAGTATTCCCAGCGCTCGTGTCAGGTCCGTTTGGCATTTATCTCTCTCTCTCTCTCTCTCCACATCCTCCCTTCAGTAAGTGAGCAGTATGACTTGTGGTTGATATTGAAGTGGTTTTATTTTGTGGCCTTGAATAACACTGGTTGTAATCTGAAGCTTCACTCACTGGACAGATTGTCTTACCATCACTCCAAGCCCACACTGCAGCATAACATCTGTTGCTTTACATCTTGTTTGTAGCATGACTTTCCCTTCCGCAGGCTGCAACTGCTAGCCACTCCATATGCTTGCTGATGATTCTTTCAAGTTCCTTCTGTTCATCATGTGGATGCATGCCATGGTAATTTTACAGTTCAAGTAAGAAGCAGCCCATGTTAGTGGAAAAACAGGGTGACTACTTCATCAGTAACATGGGAGCTTTTGAGGTACCAGGAAACATAAGAGAATAGCATCTATAAACATACTGCCATGGTGCCATGCATGAGGGGAAGTCAGTGTGGCAAGACAGCCTCCAGGCCCAGGGCTTCCCAAACTGTGGGTTGCGAGACGAGACTCTGATGTGAATTCTGAGGCAGCAATGGCTATCGTGGAGCTCCAGCTGAATGTCAGCAGCTGCAAGGCCCCTTAAATCCTCACGTTGTTTTCCAACTGTTGATGTGGCCTAACTGATCGATCTTTTAAGGCTTGATTCCTGTTCTCAAGTAGCCATTGAAAAGGTAGATTTTTTTAAATCCCTGAAGCTTTAACACTTATCCTCCCCACCCCAGCACTCACATTTCCCACTTAACAATGAATACCAATTTTCAAGCCTTGAAATGGGGGCACGTTGGGCAAAAGCCTGGGAAGCTATGTTCTAGACTTTGGTAACACTAGCCATGGGTTATTCAAGCCAGTTGTTCTCGAACCTTTTTTGGTTGAACAACCCCACTGCAAACGGATTGGTAATCACAGACCTCCCGTTTAAGTTATGATGCAAAAATTCTTAATATAAAGTTCATCAGTGCCCTGTTAAAGGGGTGCAATGGAATTTATCAAGGACTAATGCAATGGGTGATGTGAAAGCTTTTATCAGTGCTACAGTTGAAAGGTAACCCTACGGGTTCAGCAACATACCTGTTGAATACTTCACTGTGCAACACCTCCCTACTCTCCCTGGGATGAGATTTGGCTCGTTAACTCCTATTGGGAACAATGGCACTGATTCAGGTGTAGTGCTTCACCGCCCTCCCACACACTGCACAATTGTTGAGTGTTTTGGGTTATTCCCCTCCCCTTTTGCTGTTTACAGCCCTCCCCACACTGGTTTTTCGCTGGTGGACACCTTTTCCACTATCAGGACACTGCCAGTAGCTGGGACTGCAGCTTTAGTCCAGGTCCAGTCACAGACCCAGCTGCAGTACCTGCCAATCAAAACTTAGCTTTGATTAGCATTCTATTTTTTAAAAATAAATTTAGATTACCCAATTATTTATTTTTTTCCAATTAAGGGGCAATTTAGCGAGGCCAATCCATCTAACCTGCACATCTTTGGGTTGTGGGGTGAAACCCACGCATACACGGGGAGAATTGCAAACTCGATGGAGACAGTGACCCAGGGCCGGGATTGAACCTGGATCCTCAACGCCGTAGGCAGCAGTGCTATCCACTTTACTACTGTGCCGCCCTTGACCATTCTTGGCCTCTGGAAGAAGCTCAGGTGGCGGGTGGTTCCTCTCTAACTTGCCTCAGCTGCACTGCTTCAAATCCATTCTCGGGTGTCTCTGGTGTCTCCTGTCTCCTTTGACTGGATTCCCAGTCAGTTTGAGGCCCCTCTACTCTAGTTCCGTAATCATTTGCAGAGCTGCCAAGGTCCCTGTATCTGTTGGGCGTTCACTTCTGTGCGCCTCACTGATCCCTGGACCTGATGTGTAACTTTCCGGAGTGTGATCTCTCATCTGCGTTACTTGGACCAGCCTATGGAATTAACATAATGATCAACCGTGCTTGCCGATCCTTTGTCATCATATTCACATCATTTCGCTCGCCCTCTAGCAAAGTGTCTGTAGAGCGACCCCAGTTTGAGAATCACTGATATGAGGTACTGGTAGCCTATAGAAATGGGCCAACCCTCCTGTCCCTAATCTGATTCAGAAACATGCCTTTCAGTCTGTGCCAGTGGTTATGCTCCACACAAGCCTCTCCCCATCTTACTTGATCTGACCCTGTTAGCCGATCCTTTTATTCCTTTCTCCTTCATGTACTTAACTAGCTTTCCTTGAAATGTGGTTGTGGTATTTGCATCAGCTCTTCCTTGTGGCACTGAATTCCACATTAGAGACTTTGACACTTGAAAAATGTCACATTGGTGCTGTAAGACATGCCGTTCTAGAGTTGGGCTTAAGGCATGTTGTGCTGTGCAGCTCGATTGTGACTTACCCATGGAGCATATTACTAATGATTGGTACTTCAAATTGATCTATTTTGTTACTCCATCCTTCCCCTTGGTACAAAATATCACAGCAACAAACTTTATTTTCCTGATGACACAGTCAATTTAAACATTTGCTTGCGAAAGCCCTCCAAAATTAAGACTCTTTAGGAGACATGGGTTTGTTCAATAGATTGGTTGAATAGTAATGATTATGCTGGGAGGTGAGCTCTTTGGGGAGTGTAGTATCACAGTTTTCAGTGCAAGAATCCAAATACCTGAAGGGGTTAGAGTGACATTGCTTCTTACAGCTTTGCATCAACAACGCCAACAATGTCGCAGTGGTTAGCACTGCTGCCTCACAGCACTGAGGCCCCAGATTCAATCCCGGCCCTGGGTCACTGTCCATGTAGAGTTTGCACATTCTCCCCGTGTCCCCACAACCCAAAAGATGTGCAGGGTAGGTGAATGGCCATGCTAAATTGCCCCTTAATTGGGGGAAAAAATAATTGCATATCTCAAATTTATTTAAAAAAACAATGCCAACAATGAGAGCAGCTTGAATGAGGAGCAGTGCTGCCGCTTATAGACACCACAGTAATAGCAACGGGCTATTGGAGTACGTAGGAAGGCCTCTTGAGTCTGTAGTTAAACTGCAATAAAGCTTTTCAGTGGACACGGATAGATGGGGCAATATTACTGATTAAAAGTGTCACGAAATTCCCCATGTGTCAGAAGATTGAGAATATGTTTTCATTTCCATAGTGCTGCGATTGATTCCAGTGCAGTGATGTATTTCTGAGGCTGAGCAAAGTACAAACTTGTCAGACCTATGCAAAATGTATTCTGGGACCCAGTATCAAATTGAGGCTGAACATAGGGAGTAAAGAGGCATGCTTGTGCTATCTGGCTTCGCACCGGCCCAACAGACAATGGTGGGCCCTTTTCAATCCGTTCTGTAGTCCACAGCACATAATTGCACATGTTTTTATTAGTAAGTTGACAATCTCGCTTCACAAACGCAAGGAATATACAGTGCAAAAAATAGAATACGATACTGGTGTATTACTTCTGATGCCGAGAATTGAATAATAATAAATCTTTAATGTAAATTGGACGGGTAGTTTCAGAATTCCAACATCATCTCTGCTAATCCTGACTCCATGCTTGATGACTAATCTAAGGGGGTCAGTGTATGTTAGCCCAGTCATCAATAATCAAATCTCCAATGATTGGAGCCAGTGGTTACGTGCCCCAAGCAATTCAGAGGAACAGGAGTAGGCCAAGAATCTGTCCTGCCATTGAATGGCTGATCTCTATCTTGGACTTCATCTACCCAACTTGAATTCCATACCCTTAATACTACTAACAAAAATCTACCAATCTCAATTTATTATTTTTCAGTTGACCCCCCCCCCCCACAGACTAATCAGCCTTTGAGTTCATAACAGAATCCATGGTGAAGTCTGTACGGCAGTGTTGTGAATGAGGTCTGTGATTCCTGTTAAAATTGATATGTTGCTATTACCAGTCCACGTGAATTTATTGCAAGATTTTGTAATTCATTTTTAATTATATAGTTCATGAGCCACTGACAGGATCTTGTATAAAATTCACGTTCACTGGTATCGTCATGCTATTTTAACGGAGTCACACCCCCCATTCACATCACTTCCTTGTGAAATTTACAGTTGATGCTTCTTATGGCAAATTTTAGTCACTCTATAATGATCATGTAGACAGTCGCCTATCAAACGAACTCCTAGAATTTCAGTTGTAAATATTTACCACTAAATATAGTTAAACTGAATCTGCATTGTTACAATGGAGAAATTACATTTTAGATTATTAAATAGAATTCACAGCATGCAAGCAGGCCATTTGGTCCAACCAGTCTGTGAAGATATTAATGCTGCACACGACCTTCTCTCACCATACCTATCCCACACTATTAACATATCCTGCTATATTTCCTTTCCTTTCTCCCATGTATATTTATCTCACTTCCTCTGAATTGGATTTCTCTTTTTGACCTCAGTCACTGCATTGTGGTCACAAGTTCCTTCCATATTCTGACCAGTCTCTAGCCTCTGATGTTGATCTGTCTATTGGTGGTGTGCCTGAGTAGCAAGTTCAGCTGGGAAGTGTTGTATTTAAAGAGGCATCTCCCTGGCTGTATTTCTGCTGCCATTCAGTTCACACCTTGGCACGATGAAACCATCTTGATTTCTGTCATAACTGGCGAATTTCAAACATTGTACACATATAGTTTTTGCTTAGTTTGATTTGAGACTGGAACTGAACAAATTTCAGGTGAAGTTTGATTTGAGACTGGAACTGAACAAATTTCAGGTGAATTTTGCACTGCTGGTGAATTCTCTGTTTTCTCTAATGCTCTGTGGAAACATTAGTGAAAGGGAAATTATCAAAAAACAGTCCCTGGGATCCAAAGGAAATTGGGATGCTTTTGGGGAGAGGTGGTGGTGAGGCAGTGTCATCCATCACTGTACAGGTGAGAAGCATTTTATTAGATGTATGGTTATTTACAGAAGAGTATAGGAATCACCAGGAGTGTTAGTTTTTCACAGGCACTTGTGTACTGTTAGAGTGCTCTGTGCTACCTCTGTCTTGTGTTTTTCCTGTCGTGGGGCTGCTTAATGTCTATGCAGAATATATCAAGCGTGGAATGTTCTAGTCCCTGTGCTGTTATTCAGCAACAGCATCTTGCATTTATGCAGCAATTGTAACGTAGAAGAAAGCAGAAGGAAAAGAAATGAAGACCAAGCCAAAGAAGGAGCTATTAGGAGAGTGACCAAAATTTATTCCAAGGTGAAGTTTAAGGAGAGTCTTAAAGGACGAGAGATGGACAGATCAACGTTCACAAATAGGTGGTTCAGATGGAACCATAGTCTGCTCATCCCATTTAAAGACTACAGCTTGGGAGATGCCTTCACCTCATATCAACTTCTTGGCTGGTTTCAAAGCAGCAAAAGGTTTATTTTTCTTCTATGTAAAAATGTATACTATATATAAATAAAATAAATTTCTAGGTGTTTCATGCAGAAAGTGGCTTGATGAGTTTTTGTGCATCTCTTTATTTTCTCAGCTTTGAGCATCATCATTTGCCTTGGGGGTTAGTAATTGCTTGTTTGTGCAGGAGCGTATGAACTGAAGGCTACTTTCAGGAGTCTCCACTTGCTGGTTTGGGAAAGCATCTCTTTTTTTCTCCCCCAGTGATGTGTGCCAGCTTAGATTTGCCCTGATTCGCATTACTGCAAAGGCTGTTAACTATTGAAGTTTCACCTCTTGTACATCCAGATTAAACTTTTTCAAGGCATCAGATATACCCTGAGTTGATTTTCTACATGGGTGGACCTACATATTTGTGACTGTTTAGGTGGTCATTTGACAACTACAGGGAAGTAATCATTAATTGCTCAAAGCTTTCATGATTCCTCAAAAAGTGAGCATTTTCTCGGTTTCCCTAGACCCTTTTTTTGCTGATTACTCATTAGTTATAAAATCATGGAATTGTTAAGCTGATCAAGTCAATGTCAGCTCACTGTAGAGCAGTTCAGTCAGTCCCATTGCCTCCTATCACCACAGACCTGCAAATTTATTTCCCTCTTGTCCATCCAATTTCCTTTTGAAACTTGATTGCCTCTGCTTGCACCACTCTTGTGACAAGCTTTTTGAATGAGCAACGTCAAACATTCGGCCTCCTTTGTAGTTGAGCCTTCCATTTAACTTCAAGTTGAGTTAACATCAGTCATAGATAAGGTTCCATTAGTGTGAATACTACACGTGAGATAAAGCTAACTTGTACAAGAACAAAGGCGACAGTTGGAACATTGTGTGCGGTTCTGTGCATCATAGTATACACATAAGAACATACAAATGAGGAGTGGGAATACGCCATTCGGTTCTTCGGGCCTGCTCCGCCATTTGATAAGATCGTGGCTGATCAGATTTTGCCCTCAACTACATTCTCCTGTCCATTCCCCCCAGCACTTGACTTCCTTACCCTTCAGAAATCCATCTAACTTAGCCTTGAATACATTCAATGACCCACTGCTTTCTGGGGAAGAGAATTCCACAGACTAACAACCTTTGAGAGGGAAAAATTCTCATCACTGAAGTGGACATCTCCTTATTTTTAGTCTGCTAGTCCCGGAAGCATCCCCAATCTTGTATGTTTCATTATGATCACCCCTCATTCTTCTATATTCCAAATGGGTACCAGCCGAATCTTTCCTTGTAAGATAACCTCTTCATCCCAGGAATCAGTCGAATGAACCTAGGGAGATCAAAGCTGTACACGGTACTAAAATCCTGTCCACCTGTAGCAAAACTTTCCTATTTTTACATTCCGTTCCCCTTGTGATAAACAACATTTCACTTGCTTTTTTTGTGATTCATGTACTACTGGTGAGACTATAGCGTAGACACAAATTTAAGATCATTACAGAATATATTAAAGAGGACTTTAGAGTGGTTAAAATGTGGATTTGTCTGTTGCAATCCATTATTGAAGGAGGGACAGTCAGAACTTTGAAACACTGATATATTTACATGGTAAAGAGCAATGTTAATTGGGATATGAGCAAGCGAATGGGCTTAGACTAGCTGTATAACTTCTACTTCAATCTAAATACAACAATAATCTTTATTATTGTCACAAGTAGGCTTACATTAACATCGCAATGAAGTAACTGTGAAAAGCCCCTCGTCGCCACACTCCGGCACCTGTTCAGGTACACGGAGGTAGGATTCAGAATGTCCAAACTGCGTAACAGCATAACTTTTGGGAAGAAACTGGAGGACCCGGAGGAAACCCACGCAGACATGGGAAGAACGTGTAGACTGTGCACAGACAGTGACCCAAGCCGGGAATCTGACCTGGGACTCTTTGCACTGTGAAGCAACAGTGCTAACCACTGTGCTACCGTGCAGCCCCATCAATTTCTTCCTTTTAAATGAGCTCTTCATAAATGGGAGAATCTCCTCTCTTTTAATTTGTGTTTAAAATTTGCAAATGCTATAATCATTCCAAGCCAAGCTGCAAATTGCATAAAGAAACTGAACCCATCACATATCATCTCACTGATGGGACATTGGTTTTCAAACTTCTCTGCACTTATTGAAGCCCTCTGGTCCTATCTTCTGAAAAACTGACTGCTCAGTAAAAAGGAATATATTAGTATAAGCCACAGCCATAACATCCCAGTTTATTACAGAAACCTACTGATCAGGGCAGCACGGTGGTGCCGTGGTTAGCACTGCTGCCTCATGGCACCGAGATCCCAGGTTCTATCCCGGCTCTGGGTCATTGTCTGTGTGGAGTTTGCACATTCTCCCCGTGTTTGCGTGGATTTCACCCCCACAACCCCAAGATGTGCAGGGTAGGTGGATTGGCCACACTAAATTGCCCCTTAATTGGAAAAAATGAATTGGGTACTCTAAATTTATAAAAAAAACCTCCTAACCTGCGGAACCCTCAACTATGGGACACTGCAACTTGAAAACATGTGCATTGAAGAGGCAAATAACCCCAAACAGCATTAATTTGACAATCGATGCAAGATAAAAAAACATGTTTCCACAGTGCTCTTTATTGTCATTCTATTAAATGTAGAATACAAGAGTGACTGATCATCATTGGCTGTAAATTGTTTTGTGACCTGAGGTTGTGAACATATAGACAACTATGTTTGCTAAGTGGGGGGCACAGTAGCACAGTGGTTAGCACAGTTGCTTCACAGCTTCAGGGTCCCATGTTCGATTCCCCACTGGGTCACTGTCTGTGCGGAGTCTGTCCGTTCTCCCCGCGTCTGCTTGGGTTTCCTCTGGGTGCTCCGGTTTCCTCCCACAGTCCAAAGATGTGCAGATTAGGTGGATTGACCATGCCAAATTGCCCTTCGTGTCCAAAAGGGTTAGGTAGGGTTACGGGGATAGGGTGGAGGTATGGGGCCTTGGCCGGGTGCTCTTTCCAAGGGCCTGTGCAGACTCGATGGGCTCATGGCCTCCTGCACTGTAAATTCTGTGATCTATGATCTTAACCTGGGGTATCTGTAGCCAGTGACATTTCTCAGTGTTATCCCCGCATTACTAGTGCAGTTGATAAGTACCACTTGCTACAAAGTTCTCCAAAATGAAATAAAAACACAAGGCATGATGAGTCACGATTGAATTAAATTGTTCTAGTATTAACCATTCATTGGCTGAGAGCCTTCCTTCTGTTTTTGCAGTGCAGTTATGACAATTTGGTGTGAATCTTAATTCTAGCATTTTTGGGTCTGTAATTTTTTTTAAATTTAGAATATCCAATTCTTTTTATTCCAATTAAGGGGCAATTTAGCAAGGCCTCCATCTACCCTGCACATCTTTTGGGTTGTGGGGGTGAGACCCACCCAAACACAAGGAGAATGTGCAAACTCCACATGGACAGTGTCCCAGGGCCGGTATCGAAACCAGGTCCTCGGCGCCGAGAAGCAGCAGAGCTAACCACTGTGCAGCCCGAGTCTGTTAATTAACGGCAGATTATTACAGCTAAGTCTGAAAAGATGGATAATACGTCAAAGGGTCTGAGAGTCTGAACACTGCATGTGTTATCTTGCTGAAGGCGAGGGTTTCGGATACAGTTCAATGTCATTCCAAGAAGACGAGTGATTTAGGAATTCAGCTGTTTTAAGTTAAACCTATTTCAGTGGGATTTGTGTTAACATTTTCATTTTCTGTTGTGTCTTAGAATGTTGCACAATTTACTGTACAATACATAACTGCATTTGCATTTTCAGATCGGAAAGAGCAATGGCAGTTAACAGTTGACGCAATCTGCAATAGATTACAGCACTGTCACTCCACCTCATACTGTTCCCTGGAGTCACTATACTGAAAATGTATTTGCCTGGCTCAACCTCGCCTGGCTCAAAACCAATTCACAATTTATTCTTATTTCTTTTTTTGGCGAATGCTACTAGACTTGCATGTTACAGAGAACAGTCCATGGAGAGGGAGCACACCGTGTCCTTCCATGCCCAATGGGCAAAACCTGCTGCCTCCCCAAATATGCAGGCCAGATATTTGGAACATTTCATTAACATTTTGTTTAGATTATTTTTTTAAGTTTCCTTTGGAATTCCGCTTACTTTGATGCAGTAACCCTTTAAGAGGCTGCCTTAATTTATTCCTCAATTTGTTGGTTTAGTTTATTTGGTTACCCAAAACAAGCACAGAGAAATCTGTGCTCCACTTATAGGGAGTAACAGTTGCTGGTTTATACTCTGGCCATTTTTATAAAGATAATGTAAATAATGAAAGCACCGATCAACAGGAATAACAGGAGCTCATTATTTAGTGTTGCTACTCTTACAATCACTTAAAAAATGATTTTGGGGGAGCGGTTAGCTTTTGGTAATACTGTTGCTTCTGAGTCAGAGCGATGTGAGATCATGTCCCACTCCAGAGACCTGAGCACATAATCCAGGCTGATGTTCCCTTTGCAGTTCTGAGTGCTGCACAGTCAAGTATGTGATGTTTTGGATGAGACAGTAAATTAAGGGTCCTGCCTACCCACTGGTGGAATAAAGGTCCATTACATTAATTCAAAGAAGAACAGGGGAACTCTCCAGACAATTTTTCTCCTTCAACCAACATCGCTAATCATTATCTGGTCATTATCTCATTCGTGTTTGTGGGAGCTCGCTGTGTGAAAATTGGCAGTGAGTTTCCTAAACCTTTTAGTGCTGCAAAGTGACCTTGGACGTCCTTTGATTGCAGATGGCAAGATGAAGTCTTTCCTATGAACCCGAGAGGGGAAAAGGCACAACTGGGGTGACTGCCATTTAAACCGGCCCAAAACAAGTTCTGCTACTTGGAGATCCAGATAGCCCACGACTGGGCATGGATCCACAAGTGAATGTGCTGACCAGGTTCCTCTTCCTGTTCAGATACATACCGATCTACATCCCCAAAGCCTTCTTCAATGCGGTCGACAAAATGATTATGGGTGGATGGTGGGGAGGGGGGAGAAGAACCCAAGAATTCCCCAAAAAGTCCTACAGAGAAGAAACATGGGGGGATGGGGGGGGGGGGGGGGGGCTGCCCTCCCAAACCTACAGTACTACCACTGGGAAGCCACCATGGAAAGAGTGAGGGGGTGGGTGAAGAAACCAGACATGGAATGGGTGAGGACCCTCCAGGCCCTCACCATGACAGTGCTCCCATCCCTGCCAGCAAAACACTGGTAAGCCCAGTGGTGGTAGCTACGATCCCAACCTGGAACCAAATGAGGCAGCACTTCGGCTTGACTGAAATGTTCACCATACCTCAATCTGAGGCAACCACAAGTTCGTGCCAGCCACGTCAGACGCCACCTTTAAGAGGTGGAGATAGGACAGGGGGACACTGACTGTTAGGGGCTTTTATAAAGAGGACAGGCTAGTGACTTTGAGGAACTGACAGAGAGACTGCAGCTACCCATCAGGAATGAACTCAGATTTCTACAGGTTAATAACTTCCTCAACAAGGAGATGACAGCAACCCCGCTGACCCCGAGACGCACAGTGCTGAAGGAAATACTGGATGCAGGTAATCTGGGAGCTGGGAACTGCAGGGGCCTGTACGGACGACTATTAGAAATGGCATGCTCCCTACTGGACGAAGCACGGGTGAAATGGGAGGAGGAACTAGGGATGGGAAGAGGGTGGGGACTCTGAAGGGAAGCACTGAACAGGGCAAACTTCACCTCCACTCACCCTCATGCAGCTGAAAGTGATGAACAGAGCACACCTGACTAGAACCCGAATGAGCAGGTTTTTCCCAGAGGGGGAGGACAAATGTGAGCAGTGCCAGGGAGGCCCAACCAACAACACCCACATGTTCTGGGCCTGCCCCAGACTTGTCGGGTTCTGGACAGCCTTCTTTGAGGCAATGTCCAAGGTCGTGGGGTGAGGGTGGAGCCGTGCCCAAGAGTGGCAGTCTTCGGGGTATCAGACCGGTCAGAACTATTTATGGAGAAGCGGGCCGACGCCCTTCCCTTTGCTTCCCTAATCAACTGCTGAAGAATCCTGCTTGGCTGGTGATCAGCAGCACCACCCAGAGCTGCAGACTGACCGGCAGACCTATCAGGATTTCTCCACGTGGAGAAGATCAAATTCGCCATCCGAGGGTCAGAGGAGGGCTTCCACATTCACCAACTTATTCCAGGACCTGTTCGAAGCCAGCATCCAATACAGCGGGGGGAGGGGGAGCACACGGCGCTAACGAGACAGCAGGTAACAGACAGGGGCGGGGGTGGGGCAAAGGGAGAGGAGGGGAAGGCTGGAGAACAACCAGACCGGAAAATAGGGGACCTAGAGCAAGATTACAAAGACCAGAGCACTCAAAGAAACACCAAAAACAGGAATGGGGGGGGGGGGGGAGAGTGGAAAGAACTGCATATATGTGACTAGACGACAATCGGCCACTATATGATATGAGACCTAAGGGAGTATCTTAAAGCAACAAAAAGGAGGGGGGAAACGAAGGGGGGAGGGAGGGTGGGCTGATACCAACGGAAAAGTTATCGTTTGTTATAGCTGATGCACATAGCCTTGTCTACTGTATAAAATGAATAACTGCAATAAAAATATTTTTGAAAAGGGGAAGGAGGTTGGGGGGGGGTAAGAGGGGTTGGGTTTTTTCTTCAATGTTTGGTCTTTGTAAATTGCATTTGGTTTGCAGAAATTTGTTTATTTTGTAGTGTATAACATGAAAAACTAATAAAAACATCTTCAAAAAAATAAATATATGACATGCAAGATTTGAGATTGAGAATTTCTTCCAGGGGATTGAGGGAAGTCCATTACCATTCCCTCTAACTGGCTTCCCAGGTTGAATGGTGGTGTAGGAATTGATTCCTTCAAATATCTGGCCTACGTAGTTGGGGACACAGCAGGTTTTGCTATTTATGTGGTGTATCTTCACATGGATTTAGGAGTGAGAAAATATTATCTCATATGTTGTTGAAAGAACAGACATGTGAAGTTTTCCATCGTGCACTCATCAGGACGTTCACAAGAATACCAAATGTAAATGGAACAACAATTTATACTTCACAGGAGAATGCTGATTGGTTGGAAAGTGGACTCTGGTGGAGGTGTTGCCACGGAGAATGCATCAGTTAACTGGTGACTGGCAGTTAACAGCCAAATTTTGTTTAAATTCAAACCTTAACTTTTGTCAAGGCATTACCCTGGGGAATGAACCAGAGAACGGTTGTCACCTATTTTGTTCAGTTGAAACCGGTGCAATGTGTATGTGTTCGTTCTGTCTGCAAAGAAACAGGGCTATATGTGTCAGTATATGTAGCTTCTAGCATGTGTAAGTGCACCACGCTGCGATCCCAACATAATCTTAACTTGGTTGTCAACGTAATTCTTAGAACATTCAGGATTCTTTGGCAAGTGTTGTTCAATCACAGGATCCTATCTAATGCTGGATACTATGCTTTGAGTTTTTCAAACACTCGGTTTAGCAGGAGTGCAAAGATATTTACTGTTAATGCAAATTGTGCCAGGTTTTCTAATAGGGGTACTGTCCCTTGGCCCTAACTGTTAGAATGAAAGCTATTCATTCAAATCTTTGTTTGCTAACAAGCATTCCTTACAGAATAGACTAGCGAAAAAAAATCTTATTGGAATTTTCTGCTGCCCACTTTAAATGCCCCCAAGAGACACTGCACACCGAGGTGACATGTTTGAAATGATTTGCAAGATGATTCATGTTGTTTTTGTGATCGTTAGTGGAAAATCCATTACAGGTCGTGCTACGTAATCGCGGCCAGTTTAAGTGCTGTACATTTGAATGGATTATGCTGGATTGTGAACTGCCAATCCAATTTGACTGGAGGGAGTGTCATTACTGTAAAGCTATTACTACTTCAGAAAATAACCCTTGGTATATCTTCAACTAAACAAATCCTAGAAAGATGAGGACAAATTTTCGGAGCTTGTTTTATGTGAGTTTGTTTTACCAAACAAGATGATACTCCAATTAGCACATGTTACAATGACACAAGTGCTGCATAAAATGATGCCATTATTTCCTTGTCCGAATGGATTCACCTCTGGGTCTGAAGGTTGTGGGTTTGTGTCCCAATTGAGGACTTGAGTGAAAAAAATAAGGCTGTCATTCCAGTGCTGTAGTGTCGGAGGCGCAGTCTTTCAGATAGGGTGTTCAACTGAAGCCTCTAGGTGTAAGTGATCCCATGGCACTATTCAATGAAGACAAGGGGTATTCTCCCCAGTTTCCTGGCCAATATTTATTCCTCAATCCACATCACAAAACAACGGACAATCTGGTCTTTGTCCCATTGCTGTTCGTGGTAACTTGCTGTGTAAAAATTGAACGCTACATTACAACTGCAGGTGGATAAAATGGTTAAGGAGGCATGTGGTATACTTGCCTTTATTTGCCGAGGCATCGAGTTTAAGAAGAAGGAGGTTATGCTGGAGCTGTACAAAACATTGGTTAGACCACAGCAAGAGTATTGTGTGGAGTTCAGGAATCGACATAATAGGAGGGATGTGATCGCACTGGAAAGGGTGCAGAGGAGATTGCTCAGGATGTTACCTGGCCAGGAGAGTTTTAGTTATGAAGAGGTATTGGATAGACTGGGGTTGTTTTCCATGGAGCAGCGAAGACTGAGAAGGGACATGATTGAGATGTATAAAATTATGAGGGGCATAGATCGATGCGACAGGAAGAAACATTTTCCTTTGCTGGAGGGATCAACTTCCAGGGGGCATAGATTTAAGGTAAGGGGCAGGAGGCTTAGAGGGGATGTGAGGAAAATTCTTTTCATCCAGAGGGTGGTGGGAGTCTGGAACTCACTGCCTGAAAGTGTGGTGGAGGCAGAGATCCTCATAACATTTTAGTTTTTAGATGTGCACTTGTGATGCCAAGGCTATGGGCCAAGCGCTGGAAAAAGGGATTAGAATAGTTAGGTGTTTTTTTTGACCGGCGCAGACGCGAGGGGCTGTCGGGCCTTTTCTGTGCTGTAGACCTCTATGACTCTACGCTTCAAATGCCCTTCAGTGATTGGGAGGCAACCTGGGATGTCTGATGATCGTGAAAGATGCTATATAAATGTCTGTCTTTTCAATCAGGCCTGGAAACTACACTGCTGGATGTGTTTGGGACTGAGTTGTGTTATGTCACTATCCACCATTCACTACAGTTCAGTCATTTACCATTTCAGATGGCAAAATGGACTGAAACTAGGTAAATAACAAGCCATGCCCAATGCTCGATGTCAATTTTTGAAGGAACCTGCTGTACTCTGATTCTGCTGTAGGTTCGGAAAGATGTCAAGGCCATGGAGACGATGCAGAAGAGATTTACTAGAATAACACCAGGGATGAAGGATGCGAGTCACAGAGGATTGAAAGATGATGCGATTTTTTTCTTGGAACAGAGAAGATTTCGGGATGATTTAACAGATGTGTTCAAATTAAGAGTTTTTGATATAAGGAGTTTGATCCATCTTGATAAGTAAATAAGGAGTTTGATCCATCTTGATAAGTAAATAAGGAGTTTGATCCATCTTTCATTTACGCAGCGAGTTGTTATAATCCAAAACATGCTGCTTGAAAGGGCGTTGGAAGGACTTCCGGTGGTGGTCATGGAGTGAGTGGTCGCTTTTTTAGCAGCTCCCACTCATGGTGGTCTTTTCGTGGCCTTTACGCCGGTTTGTCGCAGGGATTTTGTAGGAGAATGATGCAGAAGTGAGAGACCCCTAGTTTATGGAGCTGCGGTCCAGAAGTGCCAGAAAAAAGCGAACCAGTTGGTTGTGGTGAGTGAGGAGCGGACAACGCACACAGAGATGGCGGAGAGGCAGGGTCGGGCCCTGCCGCCTGGGTGTTTGATGGACCAGTTGGTGAGCTTCCAGAATGAGATGTTCACCCAATAGCGGAAGGAAAGTGTGTAGGACATGGCTCGGGCGGTGGGCTCGGTCAGGGCGGTGGTTGACCGCTTGGAGACGAGACTGGCAGCCCAGGGACAGGCGATCCAGAGGTTGGAGGAGCAGGCGAGGGAGCATGAGGAACAGTCCACCTCGATGACAGCAGAGATTGGGCTGAAACGTGACCAGCAGAAGCGACTGCTGGAGAAAGTGGAGGACCTGGAGAACCGTTCTCGGAGGCAGAACATCTGAATTGTGGGTCTGCCGGAGGGAATCGAAGGATCAGATGCGAGTGCGTATGTTGGGAAGATGCTGGAGAAGCTGCTCGGGGAGGGTTTGACCGGCCGTTGGAGGTGGAAGGGCCCACAGGGCACTGATGCGCAAACTCCAGGGTGGTGAGAGACCAAGGGCAATGGTGGTACAATTGTATCGGTTCCTGGACAAGGAACGCATCGTGAGGTAGGCCAGGCAGACGAGGCGATGCACTTGGGAAGGTGTTGAGATTCGAGTGTACCAAGACCTGAGATAAAGCTCGTGAAGAGGAGGGTGAGTTTTAATAGGGTCAGGTCAGTCCTGGACAGGAAGGGCGTAATGTTTGGTCTACTGTACCCAGCTCACCTGTCGGTGACCTATGGGGGCCGGGAGTTGTACTTTGGCTCAGCAGAGGAGGCAGCAGACTTCATGAAGGGTAATGGACTCGCAGGGGAAGCAGGACCTTGAACTTTGATTGAGGAGAACTGAAGTATGCTGTAAAAAACTTTGGGTTTTTGTTGTTTGGGTTTCTTTCTTATTTTTTGTTTTTTCCGTTCTGGTTGGGGTTAGATCGGTTTACAGTGCTTTGTTAAGGGATGAGGGATGGGTCTCTGTGTTCGGAACTTGGGAGGGATTGTTTGTTTTTACTTCTTGCCTTGGTTTTGACTGTTTGCACTAAGCGCAGTGAGGGGAGAATCAGTGGGAGGCAGGATGCTTGGCGTCATGGGCGGAGGCCACCACGCTAGCTGGGCGGGCTAGTTCATGGAAGCAAAGTGGGGGGTGAGCTGAAGATCGATGTGAGGGGGGATAGGAGGGCGGGGGATTATACTGCTGACGAGGAGGCAACTTTCAAAGTTGAGGAGGAGGAGGGTTGATGATGGTAGTTGCTCGAGGGCGGGCCAGGGGAGGTGCGGGGCATGGGCCACAGGCTGGCTTAGGAGAGGTTATGGTTGATCGGCAGGGGAGTGGAATGGGGTTTCCCTCCACCAGGCTGGTCACGTGGAACGTTCGGGGACTGAATGGGTCAGTCAAAAGGGCCCAAGTGTTCGTGCACTTGAGGCAACTGAAGGCAGACGTGGCCATGTTGCATCTGAAGGTGGGGGATCAGATTAGATTAAGGAAGGGATGGGTTGGACAGGTGTTCCATTCGGGGTTAGACTTTAAAACGAGGGGGGGTGGTGATCTTAGTTAATAAGCGGGTGGCATTCGAGGTGGAGAAGATAGAGGCAGACCCGGGGGTAGATATGTTATGGTTAGTGGGAAGTTGGAGGGTATGGCCGTGATATTGGTAAATATATATGCCCCGAACTGGGATGATGTTGAGTTTGTTAGACGGGTACTGGGGAAGATCCCGGACCTGGATTCACATCGACTGATTATGGGGGGAGATTTCAATACAGTTCTGTATCCAAGGCTGGACCGGTCGAGTTCTAGGTCTGGGAAGGTATCAGCTATGGCAAAGGATCTCCGGGGGTTCATGGAGCACATGAAGGTTTGGGAGACCGAGGTGTAAGGAGTTTTCATTCTACTCCCATGTGCATAAGGTGTATTCCCGGATAGACTTTATTGTTATGGATAAAATGCTGCTGGCTAAGGTGGTGGATGCTGAATATTCAGCAATGGTGCTGCCAGACCAGGCCCCGCACTGGGTGGGCTTGCAAGTTAGCAAGGGAAAGGCCCAGCGCCCGCATTGGAGGTTGGAGGTGGGGCTGTTAGCAGAGGAAGAGGTGTGCGAGAGGGTGAGGGAGGTCATTCGGGGATATATAAGGATCAATGACACAGGTGAAGTTTGGCTGGTGTGGGGTGGGAGGCATGGAAGGCGGTTATTAGGGGGGAATTCATCTCAATTTGGGCCCATAAGGAGAAGGCTGAGCGGGCTGAGTTGGACAGACTGGTAGGCAAAATTTTACAGGTGGACAGGAGGTACATGTAGTCTCCAGATGACGGGCTTTTGAGACTGCAGCTGGAATTTGGGCTCCTGTCCACAGGTAAGGCGGAGGGACAGCTGAGGAGGGTGAAGGAGGCGATGTATGAATATGGGGAAAAAGCCAGCAGGATGCTGGCACATCAGCTGAGGAAACAGGAGGCGCGAGAGAGATTGGGAAAGTGAGAGATACAGGGGGGGGAAGGTGGTTCTGGATCCGGCAGGGGCGAATGATGTGTTTCGGGAATTTACAGCAGATTGTATAAATCGGAACACCCAGCCAGGGAGGAGGGTATGAAGCGATTTCTGGGGGGGGAGCTGGAGTTCCGAGGATAGATGATGAGTTGGTGGAGGATTTGGGAGCCCCAATTGGGCTTGGAGAGGTTTTTGACAGGTTGGGGGCGATACATGGGAGTAAGGCCCCGGGACCAGACGGATGCCCGGTTGAGTTTTATAAAAAGTTTTCCGGGCTGTTGGGGCCGCTCCTGGTCAAATGAAAATGAAAATGAAAATCACTTATTGTCACGAGTAGGCTTCAATGAAGTCACTGTGAAAAGCCCCTAGTCGCCACATTCCGGCGCCTGTCCTGGGAGGCTGGTACAGGAGTCCAAGGAGCTGGGTGGGCCTTCAGGTGGCAAGGGACTGGGGTCAGCTTCATAAACTAAATTTGGGCAGGTTGATTGAGCAAATGGAAGGGGACTTCCGTAGGTGGGCTGTGCTCCCGCTGTCACTGGCGGGGAGGGCCAATGACAGAACCCCCGAGATTGCTGTTTGTGTTTCAGTGTCTTCCAATCTTCATCCCCAAGGCCTTTTTTTGGGAAGATGAACGCGGGGATCTCGGGTTTTATATGGGCCAGGAGAGCCCCGAGGGTGAAGAAGGTCCTTCTTGAATGGGGGTGCGGAAAAGGGGGCTTGGCCCTTCCGAACTTTATTAATTACTACTGGGCGGCTAATATTGCAATGGTTAGGAAATGGATAGTGAGGGAGGGGTTGGTGTGGGAGCGAGTGGAGGCGGCATCTTGCAAGGACACGAGCCTGAAGGCTTTGTTAACGGCACCTCTGCCGTTCTCGCCAACTCGGTGCTCCACAGGCCCAGTGGTAGGGCCAGCCCTGAGAGTGTGGGGACAATGGAGGCTGCACATGGGACTGGAGGGGGCGTCAGTGTGGTTACCGATCTGTGATAATCGCCGGTTCGCTCTGGGGGGGGGGGGCTTCAGGAAGTGGTAGCGGGCAGGGATCGAGAGATTTGGGGATCTCTTCATTGAGGAGAGTTTCCTGAGCTTGGAGGAGCTGGAGGAGGAGTTTGTGGCTGGGTGGGAACGGGTTCCAGTACCTGCAGATATAGGATTTTGTTCGGAGGCATGTCCTGAGCTTCCCTCGCCTCCCACTAAGGGGGGCTACTGGATAAGGTGATGTCAAAAACAGGGGTTGGGGAGGGGAGGGTCTCGGAAATATATAAGGAACTGATGGAGTGGGAAGGGGTCCCAATTGGGGAGGTGAAGAGGAAGTGGGAGGTAGAGTTGGGAGGGCAGTTGGAAGTTGGGTCTTGGCGAACGCCCTGAGGAGAGTCAATGTATCCTCGTCGTATGCCAGGCTTCGCCTGATCCAGTTCAAGTGGTCCACAGGGCTCATATAACTGTGGCCTGGAAGAATAGGTTTTTTGAGGAGATGGAGGACAGGTGTGGGCAGTGTGGTGGAAGTCCTGCGAGCCATGTACATATGTTTTGGGCGTGTCTGAACCTGAGGGTATTTTGGCAGGGATTGTCTGAAAATGATGTCTGGAAAAGATGTCTGGAACTGTACTGGATGCAACAAGAAAGAAATGGGAGGAGGACCTGGGGATTGAAATAGGGTGGGGACTCTGGAGCGAAACACTGCATCGAGTCAACTCCACCTCCACGTGTGCAAGGCTCAGCCTGATGCAACTAAATGAGAGCCCACTTAACAAGGACTCGTATGAATAGATTCTTCCCGGAGGTGGAGGACAGATGTGAACGGTGCCAAGGAGGCCCAGCCAACCACGTCCCCATGTTCTGGTCTTGCCCCAGACTTGTGGAGTACTGGACAGCCTTCTTCGAGGCTATGTCCAAAGTGGTGGGGTGAGGGTGGAGCCATGCCCGAAAGTGGCGGTCTTCGGGGTTTCAGACCAGCCAGATCTATTCCTGGGGAGGAGGGCGGACGCCCTGGCCTTTGCCTCCCTGATCGCCCGCTGTAGAATCCTGTTTGGCTGGCGGTCAGCAGCACCGCCCAGAGCTGCAGACTGGCTGTCCGACCTCTCAGAATCTCTCCAAATGGAGAAAATCAAATTCGCCATCCGAGGGTCAGACGACTTCTACCACAGAACGTGGGAGCCATTCACGCGACTGTTCCGGGACCTGTTTGTGGCCAATGAACAAGCAGAAGAATAGCCAGGTAGCCAAGAATCAGGGGAAATAGCCAAGGTGGGGGTGGGAGGGATAGACGGGGGGGAACAGCAGCTAAACCTGGGAGGAGGGGGTGGAAGAGGGAGGAGACAGGGAACAATAGGGAGGAACCAGTGAGGTGGGGGGGAGGCAACGGAATTACAGCCGGAAGGTGGGCACGGGAAACGATAACAAACTTGGCATCTACAGGAGCAGAAAACAAGGAAAATCCGGGCGAAAGAAGGGATGAACGGCTGAAGCGGAGGTGATCGCGAGACGACAACGGCAGCAAAAAACGTCCGGGAGAAGCAAGCGATAACACCAACACCAGATCCATTCGCGTATTGCCCTCTGTAATTGTTCTGTATATGTTTCCCCGGCGCCCAAATGTATCTGTACCCTCCCCCCCGTTTCCCCCCTCACCACAAACAGATGCCTACTTATGTGCTAAAAACAATACTGCAAACTGGACAGAGCTGCTGTTGTTGAGCTAGCACATAATACCCGACCAGTTATTCTAACTCTTTTTTTTGTTTGTTTTGTTTTTGTGCGTGTTCCCTTCTCTTCTATATATATATATGTATTCTATTTTGTGTACATAACGGTAAATATACTTTATGCAAAAATCCAATTAAAACATTTATATTAAAAAAAAGATGTCTGGATATACACCTGGAGATTATGGAGTGCATGGAGCAACTACTGGAAAAGGCGATGAGGCTGAATGACTCGCCCTTCCGCCAGTGCGGACACGTTGAGCACAGCGGCCTCCTTTTGTGCTGTACATTTCCCTACACCTTTTGGATTTTCAAAATATCTGAAAGAGGAATATGGGGAGACGGCTGGCAGTGGCAGTACATGAATTGTCCCTTAGGATAGCTAGCACAGACACGATGGGCCCAACGGCCGCCTTCTGTATTGAAATGTTCTAATTCTATTCAATTCTACATTGAGATGTTTGGCATATAGCCTAACATTGACCAGTGAGAACACCTTAACATTTGCTGCTAAAGATTCTCGTGCCAAAGTGGTATTCATTAGAAATGCAGCAATTCCATATTTGAATCTTCTCTGTCAGATTTTGGACAGGGTATTATCGGCAGCTGAAACACACTCTTAGCTTTGATGGCTGTTTGAACACAGATGTACACTAAAACACAAAAACATAGGGGCTCTAATGCTTACAGCATTATAAAGGAAATTATTGAAACCTTTCTCCTCCCACCCCGTGCCCATGCAATTTAAAGAACCCTGATGCGCCAAGTGTGCTAATACCTCTTCCCACTCCTTGATGTAGTTTAAAGACATAATAAGATTTGATTCTTTTGGGTTGCATGCCTCATCTGTTTCTTCTTTGCAATATCAAATAGTTTGATGTTCCTCACACTGAAGTGAAGGAAATCCGACACTTCCCAGCCTTGACAATTGATACCTGCACCTGCAATATATCTGCGTTCAGCACAGTATCATGAGTTAAGATCAGTTCAGATTAAAAGCAGAGGTAGGTTACTAAGTGTTCCGTCTGACTCCCTCTCCGCCCAGCTCCATGGGAGAGCGTGGATCTCTGTGTGGAGCAGAAGGATTCATATTTTTTAATGGACTTTTACACAAGCCACGACAATAGCGTTTAAACCCATGGTGGTACTTAGACAGGGGCGCTTTCATCTAAAGCAGAAAACCACATGTAAATCACAGGAGAAAGGAAAAACTGCTTTGTGCTAAAATCACACCTTAACATTGTAAAGATCTTGAGCTTTTTAATCCCGGCACTTACAAAGCATATGACTTCAAAGATTTTGATGGTCATTTAGCATTTGGTGCAGCTCTCATGGAACCAACAAAATAGATCAAAATAGATGTTTCACTCCAATTTTTCCTTCTTATGCTTCCTTTGTTCCTATGTATCAACTGTGGCACAGTTGGTTGCACCCTCGACCAAGTCACAATGTACCTGGTTCAGGTTCCACTCGAGGATTTGAGCAACAGAGTCGAGGCTGATACTCCAACGCAGTACCGAGGGTTGCTGCACTGACCTAGTGCCATCATTCAGATCAGTTATCAAACTGAGCCCTGCTCCGGTGGATGGAAAAGATCCCATGGCATTATGTTTAAGATGAGCAAGAGAGTTATCCCTGGCACTATGTCTATATACCTTAAGAAACCAATCTGGTCATTGCAACATTGCTGTTTGTGGGAATTTGATGTACATGAAATTGGCTGTTGTATTTTTGCATTACAAAGGTGAATATGTTTCAAAAGTACTCCATTGACTGTAAACCGCCTTGAGGCATCTGGTTACCTTACATGGTGCTGTACAAACGCACGTCTTTTTCTTTCATAAATTCTGATTGTGCCCGAATCTGCAGAATAGTTTTGGTGAAAACTTTCATTTCTTGGAGGACTTGGCTTATGTGACTTTATAGTAATTCTTTATGGGGCATAATGCCCGACTAGCATCGGAAAGAGATGGCAAGCAGGAACTAGAAGAATTTAATATTCTCGAAAACTGCGCTGAAACTTTCCATCAGTAGAGCTGCTTGGGACCTACATTGAAAGACTCCTCACAGGCCCCAGTGCAGTCCAGCTCTGGCAGATTCAAGGAGGACTCTTTTTTAGTACACTAGCTGCTGTAAGCTTAAAGAGTCCACTACAATTGACAGACCAGGGAGAAGTGGTCACGGTAAATGAATGGGATTTGGGTGGCCGGGAGGAGTGGGGGTGGGAGCTCAAAGATTGCAGGGTTGGGCATCTGCAGGTTGGGTTGAGATGGGGGATGTGGGCCCATGGGGAGGCCTGAGTGGTGGGCAAAACCGTAGGTGACTAGTCGGGGGTTGTGGAGGGAGTCCTGTGGAGGGATCATTCTGGGTGTTTGCAATAGTTACTCAGAAGTTAGAAGAGGTTTTCATTCATCTAACGATTTCAGAATAACCTTTGCTGTAACCCTGACCGAACCATCCAAAGTTAACAATTTAAGTCACTTTTTCAGATGGTTCCAGCGCAGGGCAATTAGCACTTCTGGGCAATTATCGTTCATACCCTAACCTGTGAAGCCCCAAGATAGATTCCCCAGCATATCTTTGGGGTGCCCCCCCCCCCCCTCCCCCCCGATGCAACACTGGGGAGCACTGAGGTTACAGTCTTATATTTTAGTTCTGCCCAGTTTGAAATAATTGGGTGGCACAGCCTGTTGCAATTAGTTTCTAGGGGTCAACTTGAAATCCAGCTTTAACAAACAAATATCTTGTGTTTCTGTCACTTTGTGTCTTTTTCAATTAACCCAAAGTTTAGGGAACAGTCAATTCCTGGTCCATTCCACATGGCAATGCCTCAACCAATCAGTCCAATCCACATGCCAACCAGTCAGCACTCTCTCCTCATACAGTATAAGTTGTTACTCCCTTGTTTTGTTGGAAAATTCTTGTCAGCTGTCCTGATAAGTGCCATATGAAAAACTTTGATACTATGTCTCTTTTTTTCAACAATACTTACTATTTTGTTTGTTCATGGCATGTGGCCGTTGCTGGCTAGACCAGTGTTTATTTCCCATCCCTAATGCCCTTGTGACGATGGTGGTGAGCTGCTGCCTTGAACCGCTACAGTCCATGTGGTGTAGGTACACCCACAGCGCTGTTAGGGTGGAAGTTCCAGGTTTTTGACCCTGTGACTGTGAAGGAACGGCCCTTGTTCTTTTTGGTGTTAGAGGTTCTAGGTTTGAAAGGTGTTGTCAGAGGGAGTGTGATGAGTTACTGCCATACATCTTGCAGATGGTACAGGTCTTCACTTCCTAAACGGTCTAGGGAATAATGCAAGCATCTTTAGGATGAGAATTAACCGAAATGGTAACAGGGATGAAGGCTGTGAGTTATGTAGAGACTGGTGAAGCTGGAGTTGTTCACCTGAGAGTGGAGAAGGTAGAGGGGAGATTTATCATAGAATCACTGTTGTGCAGAAGGGGGGCCATTCAGGCCATTGAGTCTGCACCACCCCTCTGGAGGAGCACCCTACCTAGGCCCATGCCCCACCCTATCCCCACCCAGTAGCCCCACCTACCCTTTTGGACACTAAGGGGAAATTTAGCATGGCCAATTCACATAACCTGCACATCTTTGAACTGTGGGAGGAAACCAGAACATCTGGAGGAAACCCACGCAAACCACAGTCACCCAAGGTTGGTATCAAACCCGGGTCCCTGGCACTGTGAGGCACAGTGCTAACCACGGATATTCAAAATTATGAGGGGTTGTGATTGAACACAAGAGGGAAAACTGTTTCTAGTGGTAGACATAGTAGAAGGAATTAGTGCCTAAAGGGTTAACATAGGACTGAGTACAGTACCACCCACACATGATGTAAGAAGGCACATGACCTAGAGCTAAGGTCCATCTCGAGATAGATACAATAGGTAAGGACCTGGGATGGGGTCCTCCGTACCTGTACCCACTACTGTAAATACGTATATAGTTCAGTAATATAAACAACATTTTTGTAACTGCAGCAAGACTGCTTCATGGTGTCCAAGCAGGGTACACATCATGGGTAGCAACTAAACAGAACAGATCAGGAGGAGGGTTCGCAATCGGGGATACAGGTTTAAAATAATTAGCAAAAAGTCGAGCATGAGGAGAAAATTGTTCATGCGACGAGTTATAATCTGGAATGTGCTGCCTGAAAGGGTGCTGGAAACAGCATCATTAATAGCTTTCAAAAGGAACTGGATATTTACTTTAAAAAGAAACAAAAAATGCCGTATATTGAGGCAAGAGCAGGAGAGTAGGACTAATTTGATAGCTCTTTCATTTAAAAAAAAATAAATTTAGAGTATCCAATTCATTTTTTCCAATTAAGGGACAATTTAGCATGGCCAATCCACCTACTTTGCAACATCTTTGGGTTATGGGGTCAAAACCTACGCAAACACGGGGCGAATGTGCAATGCTCCTTCAATAAAATTGAATTCCAATGTGCCTCAATGACTACCATCTGGTAGCCTTGACATCTATCATTATGAAGTGCTTCGAGAGGTTGGTCATAAGACGCATCAACTCCATACTCCCAGAATGCCTTGATCCACAGCAATTGAAAAGGTCCTCAGCAGACATTATCTCCCTGGCCCTATACACATCCCTGGAGCATCTCGACAACAAGGACTCCAACGTTAGACTTCTATTCATTGACTACAGCTCCATCTTCAACACCATAATCCCAGCCAAGCTCATATCAAAACTCCGGAACATAGGACCTAGCTCCTCCCTCTGCAACTGGATCCTTGTGTTCCTGACTCATAGACAACAATCAGAAAGGATAAACAACAACACCGCCTCCATAATAACCCTCAATATCGGGGCCCCGCAAGGCTGCGTACTTATCCCCCTACTATAGTCCTTATAATTTGGTTCCAACTCCATCGACAAGTATGCTGATGAAACGACCGTAATGGGCCGGATCTCGAACAGTGATTAGTCAAAGTACAGGAGGGAGATGGAGAACCTAGTGGAGTGGTGTAACAACTACACTCTCTCCCTCAATGCCAGCAAAACTAAAGAGCTGGTCATTGACTTCAGGAAGCAAAATATCGTACACACCCCTGCCAACATCAACAGGGCCAAGGTAGAGATGGTTGACAGCTTCAAATTCCGAAGTGTGCACATTACCAACAATCTGCCCTGGTCCACCCACGTTGACGCTACGTCCAAGAAAGCACAACAGCACTTATACTTTCTCAGGAAACTAAGGAAATTCGACATGTCCACATTGATTTTTACCAATTTTTGCAGATGTACCATAGAAAGCATCCTATCTGGCTACATCACAGCCTGGTATGGCAACTGCTCGGCCCAAGACCGTAAGAAACTACAGAGTCGTGAACACAGCCCAGTCCATCATGCGGACCCACCTCCCATCCATTGACTCTGTCTACACCTCCCGCTGCCTTGGAAAGTCCAAAGTCCCCTCTTACCTGGGTTATTCTCTCTTCCAATCTCTTCCATCGGGCAGGAGATACGAAAGTCTGAGAACATGCACTAATAGATTCAAAAACAACTTCTTCCCCGCTGTTACCAGGCTCCTGAATGACCCTCTTATGGACTGAACTGATCTCTCCACACATCTTCTCCACTGAGTAGTACTACACTCCGTATGCTTCACCCAATGTCTATGTCGATGTATTTACATTGTTTATTTATCGTATGGCCTATGTTTTTCATGTATGGAACGATCCATCTGGACTGTACGCAGAACAATGGGCGTAATTCTCCGCAAGGCCCAACATCGTTGTGAAACCCAGAGAGGTTCACGACGGCGTTGGAGGCCGCTCCTCGCCCCCTATTCTCCCCCCCACCCACCCCCGGGGGGGGGGGGGGGGTCTAGGTGGGCCGTGCCGTAAGTCTCGGCCGTGGGGCCTTGTCGCTGGCGTCAAGGCCCGGCGCGCAGAGACTGACGCGGCCAGCGCGCCTAATGACATCAGCCGTGCATGCGCAGGTTGGCCGGCACCAACCCACACATGCACGGTTGCCGTCTTCCCCTCCGCTGCCCCGCAAGACATGGCAGCTTGATCTTGCGGGGCAGCGGAGGGGAAAGAGTGCGTCCCTTTGAGACGCCAGCCCGACAATCGGTGGGCACTGATCGCGGGCCAGTCAGCTCCCGAGCACGGTCGTGGTGCTCACTCCCCTCTCTGCCCCCCACAAGCCACAAACCAGCTTTTGGTGCCATGTTCACGCCGGCAGCGACCAGGTGTGGTTGCCGCTGGCGTGAACCAGTCGGGAACGGCAGGCCGCTCGGCCCATCGGGGTCGGAGAATCGCGGGTCGCCGTGAAAAACGGCGGCCCGTGATTCTCCAAGCGGCATGTCGCAAAACGCGACACGCCATTTTAGTGGGTGGTGGGAGAATCGCGGGGGGTGCCAGAGCGGCCCTCCCGCAATTCTCCCGCCCGGCGTGGGAGCGGAGAATCGCACCCAATACTTTTCACAGTACCTCATTACACGTGACAATAAACCCAAATCCAAATGAGTCTTTGATTATTATAATCTACGATTATGGAAATGACATGGAAATGATATCCGCAATAGTTACAGTTTGTAAAATAAACATTTGTCATGCCTGTGTTCATATTAAGTTACATATCGAAGTCATGTTCTCATAATCTGTACCCACTGAATACACAATTTCCTCGTTGTGTATTCATAACTTCCTGCTCAGCACATAGGAAGGCCTCTACGCACTTAAAACTAAAGATCTGCCCTGTACACTACGATGTGCTGTGCTCTCTAACAGTCCTCTCCTAATTAATATGGGCCAGAGTTTCATGGTACGCCCCAACCGGGCAAGTTTTAAGTGAGGGGGGGGGGGGGGGGGGGGGGGGGGGGGGGGAGAGTGCAAACATGCAGCGATTTTCACGTGGGGGGGGGGGGGGGGGGGGGCGGGCAAGGCTTCAGAGGGGAAGTCCACCCTTGCACCAATTTAGGACCCAAATGACCACTTAAGCACCATTTCCTGCAACGTCCAAAGGGGAAACCTGAAAATAAAGAAAGTTAGTTTTCGGCAGGGAGGGGGAGGGGAGGGGGAGGGCTGTCACCATCTGAAGCCCCCTTCTGAATGGGGGCACCCTCCCATTTAGGCCGGGTGACCTCTGGGCCTCCCTTCCCCCTCCGGCTTGTCAGATGCCTGGGGCCGTGGCCTCGCCGTCCTAAAAATCCAGGCCATGGAGTGAGATCGGAAGCCGGGTGACTTGACACTCAATTCACAAAATGTATGGGCGTGAGAGGCAAGGGTTAATGTCTGATCACTTCACCTGCACAGCTTTCTCTGGCCGCACCCCTCCCCCAGCCCGGGGACATGACAGGCGGCGTTGAAGAGCAGGAAATTGGAAGTGATGGAAGTGGAAACTAGCTGAGCTTTAACAAGATGGATAGATCAAGAGTTCAAAGAGGAAAGATGAAAATTATACTCCACAGCACCGCCGGCCAGTCACAGTGAAGATAATGCCTTTTAGCAGCACCGTTTGACAAATGAACAGGTCAAATTGGAGAACGTTTGCCTTTATTAGTTTCTTCCATTGTTAATATTATTCAGGTGTGTTGATTGAACTGTTTTCATTAACTCTGTGTCACACACGATGGGCATTAATAGTAGGTGTGTTGGATTGAATATCTCGCTTCAAATGGCCCAGGGTGGAATAGGGGAGCGATTGCCTTTGGGGAGAGAGGGAGTTGGAATCTCTTTGGGGTCATGGTAGCTCCAAGATGGTGAAAATTTGGAACCAAATGAATGCCTGCAGGTGGCTTGGCAATCTGATACCTGGTCCAGACAGGTGTGCAACACTCCAGGTGATGACTGGACAGCAGAAAAATCTGGAGGAGTCAAGTTCTCACAGAAGGATGGGATTTTTCCAGTTCAAGCCTCTGGCAGCCACCCCCCCCCCCCCCCCCCCCCCCCCCCCCCCCCCCGCCCGATTTCCTTTGCTTCACTATTGGTGGCTGTGTATTCTACAGTTTATACCCTAAGCTCCAGACTTCATTCCCTTCCTTCTGTGTCGCTACCCTCCTTTAAGGTGCTCCTCAAAATCAGTCCTCAATTTTTGATTACCTGTCCCAATATTTCTTCATAACAAAAATAAAATATTGTGGATACTAGAAATCCAAAATAAAAAGAGAAAGTGCTGGAAAATCTCAGCAGGCCTGACAGTATCTGTGGAGAGAGAAACAGAGTTAACGTTTCGAGTCCGTTCGCCTCTTCAGAGCTGAAGAGGGGTAGAAATGTAATGAATCATACAGTTAGAGAGGAGGTGGGGCAGAATAGAAGGTCGGGGATAGGTCAGTGCAAAGGAGAGATTGACAAAAATGTGATAGGCATAAAACAAAGGGAGTGTTAATGGTGGCATTAAGGACTAAAGAAGTGTTAGTAGTGACATAAAGGTAACTCAGCAGAATGTGTTAATAAGAACAAAGGTCATTTCTCAATAAAAGTAAATAAGCCATCCCCTATGGGCAAGCCCTCCGTATACACAGGATCTGATCAGACGAGGAGGATCGTAACAGACATCTACAGACGCTGAAAGATGCCCTCGTACCAACGGGATATGGCGCTTGACTCATCGATCGACTGTTCCAACGCAGCACAGCAAAAAACCGCACCGACCTCCTCAGACGACAAACACGGGACACAACCGACAGAGTACCCTTCATCGTCCAGTACTTCCCCATAGCGGAGAAACTACAACATCTTCTTTGCAGCCTTCAACACGTCATTGATGAAGATGAACATCTTGCCAAGGTCATACCCACACCCCCACTACTTGCCTTCAAACAACCGCGTAACCTCAAACAAACCATTGTTTGCAGCAAACCACCCAGCCTTCAGAACAGTGACCACGACACCACACACCCCTGCCATGGCAATTTCTGCAAGACGTGTCAGATCATCGACATGGATACCACCATTACACGAGAGAACACCACCCACCAGGTACGCAGTACATACTTGTGCGACTTGGCCAACGGTGTGTACCTCATACGCTGCAGGATAGGATGTTCCGAAGCGTGGTACATTGGCGAGACCATGCAGACGCTGCAACAACGAATGAACGGATATCACGCAAAAATCACCAGGCAGGAATGTTCCCTTCCAGTCGGGGAACACTTCAGCAGTCAAGGGCATTCAGCCTCTGATCTCCGGGTAAGCGTTCTCCAAGGTTACCTTCAGGACGCGCGACAACACAGAATCGCCGAGCAGAAACTTATAGCCAAGTTCCGCACACATGTGTGCGGCCTCAACCGGGATCTGGGATTCATGTCGCATTACATCCACCCCCCACCATCTGGCCTGGGCTTGTGAAATCCTACCAACTGTCCTGGTTTGAGACAATTCACACCTCTTTAACCTGGGGATATTCCTATCTCTGGATCTGTAAAGTCTTAATTACCTGCTAATGCTCGCATTCTAAGTATTGTCCAGCATTTTTGAATTTGTCTATATATGTTTCTGGAACCTACCTCTTCATTCACCTGAGGAAGGAGCAGTGCTCCGAAAGCTAGTGTTTGAACAAACATGTTGGACTTTAGCCTGGTGTTGTAAGACTTCTTACAATAAAAGTAAAAGTGAAGAACAAGTAACAGATGGTCCTCTGGGGGGGTGTATGTGTTTGTATTGGGACAAACCAAGGAAACCAATAACTCTTCAAGTGGATTGTTGTCGAACAGTTGTCTGATTGTCCTCCTGTGAAACACCATGGGATATTTTAACCACAATAAGTGATACATGAATGAAAGTTGTGGTTGGCTGTAACTCTGTGCTCTGAAGGGGTAGGGTGACCTTATCACTGCATTGCTGTACCTCAACAAACTGTGTGTATTTAGCCGGTGAAACTCAGCCCAACCTGGGCCTTCCTTGCTGCTGGACCTATCCTGTTATTGTAATTTCTAAGGTTACACTTCAAAAGTGGTTGTTAAGTGCTATGGGACATCCCGAGGTTGTGCAAGATGCCATGTGAGTTGAAATCTTTTTTTCCCATTCCACCCTTTCTGGATTTAAGAAAATGTTGTGAGGAGAGAGAGTGAATCCTGGTTTCAGCAAATGCAGATTTTGTAAGTACAGATTTCTCAACAGTTTTTCGAAGCGTTTTGAATCACTGACTCGTTTCTTTACACTTTTCCCTTTAGCAAATGGTTTCAGACGATTAATAAGCTGATTCTCAAACCGTTGAATGGCACCATGCCAACCACTGTGCACGGTGGCGCAGTGGGTTAGCGTCTGCGTGGGTTTCACCCCCACAACCCAAAGATGTGCAGGGTAGGTGGATTGGCCACACTGTATAGTGCCTTAATTGGAAAACAAAAATAATTGGGTACTCTAAATTTATTTTTAAAAAGCACTGCTGCCTCACAGCGGCAGGGACCCGGGTTCGACTCCGACCTCGGGTGACTGTGTGGAGTCTGTACGTTCTCCCAGTGTCTGTGTGGGTTTCCTCCGAGTGCTCCGGTTTCCTCCCACAGCCCAAAGATGTGCACATTAGGTGGATTGGCCATGATAAATTTCCCCTGGGTGGGATTGCAGGGATTGGATGGGGGAATGGGTTAGTGTAGGGTGCTCTTTCGGGTCGGTGCAGACCCGATGGGCAGAATGGCCTCCTTCTACACTGTAAGGATTCTATGAATCGATGATTCTATGAGTGCACTTTCTATGGTCAGAAAGTGCTGGAGTGGGTCTTGAACCCAAAGCTTCTGATTTAGAAGCAGAGACGCAACTTACTGAGCCATAGGACATCCTGAAACACTGTGGTGTGTTTCTGTACCAAAAAAAACCTTCTTTAAAAAAAAACAACTAAAATGTCATGCTTTATAATTGCCATGATCCAGATCTTGGTGTGCTTTTCGGGAAGCCATTCTGGGTTTTTTTAAAAATGGGGCTGGAAAAAGCCAAAAGAGCAAATGTGATTTACATTGTTTCTGATTCTCGTGCCATTAAGCCTCCCAAAGAAGATTAATTTTGACAGGTATGACTTCCAAGACAAAAACGTTCAGGAGGAAAGATGGGGCAAAATATGAAAATAACCACTGAGTTTGTTTCACAATTATGTTGGCTGGAGCATCATTACTGACGTTCAACACCACTGCTGCCCACCCCCATGCCCACCCACCCACTACTCTCCAGCCATGTAATCTGCTTGGAGAGGCAAAGAAAATCTGGAGACTTCCCTCCAGTTACGGAGGCTGATGAAATGGGAGATGGTCACGGTACCAACAGGAGGACCCTGGAAAACCAACCACATGCCAGCAATCCATGCACTAAAAAGGAACAGTGGACACTGCACAGAGTTATTACAGCATAAAAAAGAGACCATTAAGCCTGTCATGTCAGTGCGGGTTCTCTAAAAGAGCAATCCATCCCCTGTCCTGCAATCCTGCACATTCTTTTTCAGATCATTCTCCTTTGAAAGCCCCAATTGTATCTGCCTCCACCGTGCCCTCAAGCAATGTGTTCCAGATCCTAACCCACTACGTGAAAAACGTTTACCTCATTTCGCCATACCAGTTACCTTAAACCCACTTCCTCTTACTCTCCATCCTTCTGGCAATGGGAGTACTTTCTCCCTATCTATCCTGCCCAGGTTTTGAACACCTCTTTGAAACCTCCTCTCAACCTCTATCCTAACAGAACAGTCCCAACCTCTGCAATCTATCCCTATAACCCACCCCTGGGACCACTGATCAGATTAATACTACACTCCTGTACGCTTCATCCGCTGCCGGTGTCTATGTAGTTTCATTGAGTACCTTGTGTTGCCCTATTATGTATTTTCTTTTTATTTTATGTTCTTTTCATGTACTTAATGATCTGTTTGAGCTGCTCCCAGAAAAATACTTTTCACTGTACTTCAGTACACGTGACAATAAACAAATCCAATGCAATCCAGTCCACTGCTGGAATAATCTCCCAATAATCACTGTTGACCTTTCACAGTTTGCCTCCTTAACTACTCCATTTCCTTTTATTCAGAAAGGTCTTGCTCCTTAGTAGATCTCCCTACAGCCTTTTAAAAAATACATTTAGAGTACCTAATTATTTTTTCCCAATTAAGGGGCAATTTAACGTGGTCAATCCACCTAACCTGCACATCTTTGGGCTGTGGGGGTGAGACCCACGCAGACACGGGGAAAATGTGCAAACTCCACACCGACAGTGACCGAGGGCCGGGACTCGAACCCTGGTCCTCAGTGCCGCAGTCCCAGTGCTAACCACCGCACCACATGACGCCCCAAGATTACAGAAGTATGAAAGTGTAAAATCAAGGGTGGATTATAATGCTGTAGCTGATGTTGCAATATAGCATATTGAATTTTGTCCAGATTTTGACCAAATCTTGTTTATTGCCTCATGGCAAATGCAACTAATTGAAACCATGTTCCTGTTTCATTTGAAAACCATGTTTTACGGAGGCGCTTCAGTTGTATTGCTGTGCGGCTCATCTTTTCCCGCGAGGTTCCACATGAGTGGTATGATGGAACCATCAAGATTTAGCTGTGTGGAGATTCTGTGGCTTACCCTCGCGTGCAGTAGGCTGAGTTTTTGTTCCTCCGTTGTTCCAGCGGTGCTGGCTTCTGCCAGGTAGGCTTTAAAACATCTCAGCCAGTGGGAAAAAATTTCTTTAGCCTCTGCATCCTGCGAGTCGAGTTCTAGGCGCCCGGGCTTGAGGGCTGCATCCAATATTTACTTCGACTGTTTCGTAAGTATATTAAATTGATGGAACCATCAATTCTACGGACACGTGCTTGTAGGATTAGAATAGCGGTTTTAATATACTTACAACAGAGCCAGCCTGTTAGCCGTTGAACTTTCGGTGAACTGGCTGGCTGACTCTGTGGCACGGATCTTTATGCAGCAGCTCCGGGGGAGGAGTTCTGGGCGGAGCCAAGGGAGGAGCCCAGTACAAACTCTCGAGTACTCCCAGAGCTTCTCCCCCTGGTGGTCAGGTCGTGCCACTGCACTTACAATATTGATACATATATATACTTGGAACAGAGTGACATTGGTAACTTATAATACCGTGTGAATCTCATTCACCACATGGTACAAAATTGAACCCAACTTTTTTTTAAAAATCTCTCACTTAATTTTTTTTTCTTTAGAGTACTCAATTAGCTTTTTCCAATTCAGGGGCAATTTAGCATGGCCAATCCATCTACCATGCAGATCTTTTGGGCTGTGAGGGTGAAATCCATGCATGCACAGGGAGAATGTGCAAACTCCACCCCCCTCCCCCCACCCCTATTCTGAATGCTGAATGCAGCATACACTACTGTTGTTAAATGCTTGATTTGTGCCTTTATCAAATTGATACTTACAGGTCAAACTAATGATCTGATTAGAATTATAATGGGAGATGACTTCCGGTGGCGGCAATGCGGAGCTAAGCCGCGCGTTCGGCAGCTCCCGCTTTTTTTGGAATTTCGGGCTCTTTTAAGAGCCTGCAACGGAGCTGTTTCGAATTTCCCCCGGGGGGGAACACAGCCAGTGTGCCCAGTGGCCGGTGGATGGACTGGACTCGCAGTGGAGCGGTCCTGAAGTCGGCATTACCACAGAGAAAGACAAGAGGCAGAAAAAGCAAGATGGCGGCAGGCGGGGAAGCAGCAGCAACGTGGCAGCAGTGGGCGCGGGAGCAGAAGGAGCTGCGCAGCGCTCCTTCAAGGGGCTCAAAGCCGAGATTTTGGAGCCGTTTAAGGCCTCGCTGGACAAGCTGGTGGCGACTCAGACGGCTCAGGCCGTGGAGATTCGGGAGCTGCGGCACTAGGCTTCGGAGAATGAGGATGAGCTTTTGGGTCTGGCAGTGAAAGTGGAGTCGCACGAGGCACTGCACAAGAAATGGCAGGCGAGGATGGAGGAGATGGAGAACCGCTCCCACCGGAAGAATCTACGGATTTTGGGCCTCTCGGAGGGGCTGGAAGGTTCGGATTTGGCAGCCTATGTGGTCCTAATGTTAAACTCGCTGATGGGTGCGGGGTCGTTTCGTGGTCCTCTGGAGCTGGAAGGCGCCCATCGAGTGCTGCAGCGGAAGCCGGGGCCGAACGAGCCGCCCAGGGCGGTACTGGTCCGTTTTCACTGCTTGGTTGACCGGGAGTGCGTGTTGAGGTGGGCAAAGAAGGAGAGGAGCAGCAGGTGGGAGAACACGGACGTTTGGATTTTTCAGGACTGGAGCGCGGAGGTGGCGAGGAGAAGGGCTGGCTTCAATCGTGTAAAGGGAGTGCTCCGCAGGAAGGAGGTGAAGTTTGGCCTTCTACAGCCGGCTCGCCTCTGGGTCACGTACAAGGACTGCCAGTCCTATTTTGACTCTCCGGGGGAGGCCTGGGCTTTTGTCCAGGCTGAGAACTTGGATTCGGACTGAGGACTGGGGGGAAATGTACATTGTTTGGAGGCTTTGCCCTCTGAGGTATCCTTTCGCCTATATTGGCTGTGTTTGCTGATGATTGTTTCCTGTTTGTTTTCGCTGTTTTTGTTATTTTAGTTATGGTTATTTGGGTTCTTTCGGGGTTTCTTTGGGCTGTTGGTTATTTATTGTGGTGCTTTTTTTGTTTTTTCCACTGGTGGGTTGGGGAGTAGTTTGGGGTCCCGATGGGTCATGTGTCCATCTTTTTCCCGCGTGTTGGGTCGAGGGGTGGGGCTCGGGTTGGAAGCGCGGGCTTTCTTCCCGCGCCGGAGGAATTGGGGGCGGGGCCGGCGCTGGTAGGGAGGGATTGGTGGCTGTGTTGCATCCGGAGGGGGGGGGGGGGGGGTCATGGCGGGAGTAGCCAGGGTCAGCAGAAGTTAGCTGACTCACGGAAGAATAATGTCGGGGGTAACGCAGCTAGGGGGGCCCCTAGCTTGGGGGAGGGTGGGGGGGTTTGGGGGGGAGGAGGAGGGGGGGGTGCCGGGTTGTTGCTGCGGGGACTGTGAGGGAATGGATGGTGAAGGGGGGGGGTTGGGAGGGGGGTTTGCCACCGTGGGGAGCGGGCTTGGGGGGTTCCCTGGGCACGTGGTGGGTTGAGGAAGGGCTATGGCTGATCGGCGTAGAGGGAAGGAGACGGCCCCTCGGGTTCGGTTGGTCACATGGAACGTGAGGGGGCTGAATGGTCCGGTGAAGCGATCCCGTGTCTTGCCTCACTTGAGGGGGCTGGGAGCGAATGTGGCTATGCTCCAGGAGACGCACCTCAGGGTTACGGATCAGGTGAGGCTAAGAAAACGTTGGGTGGGACAGGTGTTTCACTCTGGGCTTGATGCAAAGAACCGTGGGATGGCAATGTTGGTGGGTAAGAGCCTGTCGTTCGTCACGTCCAAAGTTGTGGCGGATAGTGCAGATAGATATGTGATGGTGAGTGGGAGACTTCAGGGGGAGCTTATTCCCGGATTGACTTTTTCGTGCTTAGCAGGGCGTTGATCCCGAGAGTGGTGGGGGCGGAGTATTCGGCGATAGCCATTTCTGATCATGCTCCACATTTGGTGGACCTGGAGCTGGAGGAGGGGAAGGATCAGCGCCCGCTGTGGAGGCTGGATGTGGGGCTTTTGGCAGAGGAGGAAGTGTGCGGTCGGATCCGTAGGGGTATAGAGGGGTATCTGGAATCCAATGACAACGGGGAGGTGCAGGTTGGGGTGGTTTGGGAAGCGCTAAAGGCAGTAGTTAGAGGGGAGCTGATATCTATTCGGGTGCACAGGGAGAGGGGGGAGCGTGTCGAGAGGGAGAGGCTGGAGGAGGAGATGGTCAGTGTGGATAGGAGATATGCAGATATGCAGTGTGGATAGGAGAGGCGCAGTGGAGGAGGGCACAGGGGGCGGTGTATGAGTACGGGGAGAAGGCTAGTCGGATGTTGGCTCACCAGCTCCGGAAGCGGGAGGCAGCTAGAGAAATTGGGGGAGCCACGGATGCAGGTGGGAACTTGCACCGGTGGAGCACCGGTTGTCGCTGTATGCAGATGATCTGCTGTATGTCGTGGACCCGGCTGAGGGGATGCCAGAGGTGCTGAGGATACTTGAGGAGTTTGGGGACTTTTCGGGATATAAGCTCAATGTGGGGAAAAGCGAGCTGTTTGTCCTGCACCCGGGGGGTCAGGAGAGGGAGATAGGGGAACTCCCGTTGAGGAGGGCTGAGGGGAGCTTGAGGTATCTTGGGGTCCACGTGGCTAGGACCTGGGGGGCTATGCATAGCCTTAACTTTTCACGGCTGGTGGGGCAGATGGAGGAGGAGTTCAGGAGGTGGGATGCGCTGCCGCTCTCGTTGGCGGGTAGGGTCCAGTCGGTTAAAATGACGGTGCTCCCGAGGTTTTTTGTTTCTTTTCCAGTGCCTCCCCATATTGATCCCAAAGGCTTTTTTCAGAAGGGTCAATAAGTCGATTCTGGGGTTTGCGTGGGCACGGAAGGCCCCGAGAGTAAGGAGGGTATTTTTGGAGAGAAGAAGGGAGGTAGGGGGCCTGGCGCTGCCCAACCTGTGTGGATATTATTGGGCGGCAAACGTGGCGATGATTCGCAGGTGGGTGACGGAAGGGGAGGGTGACGCATGGAAGAGATTGGAGGTGGCGTCCTGTGCAGGTACGAGTCTGGAGGCTTTGGTGACGGCCCCACTTCCACTCCCCCCGGCAAAGTACTCCACAAGTCCGGTGGTGGTTGCGTCCCTCAAAATCTGGGGACAATGGAGGCGGCATAGGGGGGACGTGAAGGCCTCAGTTTGGGCCCCGATACGGGGCAATCACTGTTTTGCACCGGGGAGAAGGGGTGGGGGATTTGGGAGTTGGCACAGGGCAGGCATCAGACAGTTTGGGGACCTCTTCCTGGATGGGAAGTTTGCGACTCTGGAGGAGCTGGTGGGGAAGTGGAACCTCCCCCCTGGGAACGCTTTAAGGTATATGCAGGTCAGGGACTTTGTTAAGAGGCAGGTGGAGGAGTTTCCACGGCTGCCGCCAAGGGGGATGCAGGACAAGGTGCTTTCGGGGACGTGGGTCGGGGAGGGGAAGATCTCGGCTATTTACCAACTGATGCAGGAGGAGGCCTCAGTAGATGAGCTCAAAGCGAAATGGGAGGAAGAGCTAGGGGAAGAGATTGAGGATGGGACGTGGTCGGACGCCCTGGAGAGGGTGAATTCTTCCTCCTCTTGCGCACGGCTCAGCCTAATTCAGCTGAAGGTGCTGCACAGGGCTCACATGACGGGGGCAAGGATGAGCCGGTTTTTCGGCGGGGAAGAGAGGTGTGGTAGGTGTTTGGGTGGCCCGGCAAACCACACCCATATGTTTTGGGCATGTCCGGCTCTGGAGGGGTTTTGGAAGGGGGTGGCGGGGATTTTGTCGGAAGTGGTTGGGTCTAGGGTCAGGCCGGGTTGGGGGCTCGCGGTCTTTGGGGTAGCATCGGAGCCGGGAGTGCAGGAGGCGAGAGAGGCCGGCATTCTGGCCTTTGCGTCTCTAGTAGCCCGGCACAGGATTCTGTTACAGTGGAGGGATACACGGCCCCCGAGTTCGGAGACCTGGGTCAACGACATGGCTGGGTTCATCAAGTTGGAGAGGATGTAATTTGCCCTGAGGGGGTCGGTACAGGGGTTCTTTTGGCGGTGGCAGCCCTTTCTCGATTTCCTGGCGAGGGGGTAGAGAGTGGTCGGTCTCGGCAGCAACCAGGTTGTGGGGGGGGGGGGGGGGGGGGGGGGGGGTTGGGTTTGGGGATGGTTGGGGGGTTTGTTTTTGCGGCGGTGAGTTTGTTATGTTATTTTCTTCTTTCTTGTATTGCTATTTGTTATTATTTATTTTGGGGGGGGGAAGTTCTTTTCTTGTTTTGGTGTGGGAACACGCCTTGTTTGTTTTAAATTGAGGGGAGAAAATTTGTTAAAATTTGTTATTGTTATTGTTATTAAAAAACTTGAATAAAAATTATTTTTAAAAAAAGAATTATAATGGGCTTTAAATGAGGTCTGTGGTTCAGTATAGACAGTAAACTTACTGCTGAATCCAGGGAATGTGATGCAGACGAGACACAGCTGGAGAGGGGATGGTTTTGACAGCCAACCCTGGTAAGCCTTCAGGTGAGCAAGTGCCCTTTTAGTTCCATATACCTCTAAAGATTACTGGCGCTGAATAAGAATTTGAATTTGCATATGCACCTATCCTGTGGGTCTATTATTGTAAGAGAAATATTAGACTGAAGTTCAAATGAAGAAAGATCTTGCTTCTCTAAAGTGCCTTTCACAACGTCTCAATGTACCTCACTACCAAGGAAGTATATTGGAAGCGTGGCACTGTTGTAATGTAGGAAATGCAGGAGTCAATTCTGCGCATAACTAGCTCCCCCACAAACCTGTCGTATTATGTACTCTGGGATAACACAGGCTGCAACTGGATGCAGCTTTAACCAAAAGATATTCCAGACCTTGAGGTTAGTTCAATCTGATTTATTGAACCAGTAGCACAGTTAGCACAGTTCTCCATGAGTTCGACTCTCTGCTAACCTAAATGTGGTTACTCTGTCTGACTGAACCAGACTAGCTCTTAGCCATGTGCTGGAGGTGTGATACTGTACATACACCCTGACTCACTCTATAGATGTTCATCAGTGGAAAGAGGCGAATGTGAGTGCTTCGTGCCTTTTATAGTGCGATGCCACCCCTGAGTGTCCTGCCTGCTCATTGGTCATTTCCTGTTCTCTGTGTTCATTAGCTGCCTGTCTGTATATCATTATCTGCATGTCTGCATATCATGAGCGAAATTCTCTGCAGACCGTCGTAACGCCGATTTCTGGCGAGCAAAATTGGTGTAGATGACTCCGGCGTGGGGGCCTTCTTTTAGGCGGCTATTCTCCGTTCCCGGAGGGGCCAGCAGCGGACTGACGCGATACGCGTCAGTTTCACCAGCTGCGGAAGTGGTGAGACCCGGCGTTTTTGGGGGGGGGGGGAGGAGGAGGAGAGAGACTGACCCGGCGTTTTGGGGGGGGGGGAGGAGAGAGACAGACCGGCATTTTGGGGGGGGGGGAGAGAGACAGACCCGGCATTTGGGGGGGGAGAGAGAGAGACAGACCGGCATTGGGGGGGGTGAGGAAGAGGAGAGAGACAGACCGGCATTGGGGGGGGGGAGGAGGAGGAGAGAGACAGACCGGCATTTGGGGGGGGCGGGGGGGGGGAAGAGGAGAGAGACAGACCGGCATTTGGGGGGGGGGGGAGGAGGAGAGAGACAGACCGGCATTTGGGGGGGGGGGAGAGAGAGAGACAGACCGGCATTTGGGGTGGGGGGGGGGAGAGAGAGAGACAGACCGGCATTTGGGGGGGGGGGGGGGGGGGAGGAGGAGAGAGACAGATCGGTATTGGGGGGGGGGGGGAGGAGGAGAGAGACAGACCGGCATTGGGGGGGGGAGGAGGGGGAGAGAGACAGACCCGGCATTTTGGGGGGGGGGGGGGGGAGAGAGAGACAGACCCGGCATTTGGGGGGGGGGGGGGGAGAGAGAGAGAGACAGACCGGCATTTGGGGGGGGGGGGGAGGAGGAGAGAGACAGACCGGCATTGGGGGGGGGAGAGGAGGAGGAGAGAGACAGACCCGGCATTTTGGGGGGGGGGGGGGGGAGAGAGAGAGACAGACCCGGCGTTGGGGGGTTTGCGGCGTTGAGTTGAGAGGAGGGGGGGGGGGGTTTGCGGCGTTGAGTTGAGAGGGGGGGGGTTGCGGTGTTGAGTTGAGAGAGGGGGGGCGGCGTTGGAGGGGGGCGGCGTTGGAGGGGGGTAGGGGTGGTGAAGGGGGTAGGGGTGGTGAGGGGGGGGTTGGGGTAGGGGCAGCGGCGTGCAGAGGAGGGGGGCGACGGATGCCCGGGGCCAACGCACTGTCGCCCCCCCCTCTGCACGCAGCTGCCCCTACCCCAACCCCCTCCCCTCACCACCCCTACCCCCTTCACCACCCCTACCCCCCTCCAATGCCGCACCCCCCCCACTAACGCCGCACCCCCCCCCACTAATGGAGGAAGGAAGGGGGGGGAGGAGGAAGGAAGGGGGGAGGAGGAAGGAGGGGGGGGGAGGAAGGAAGGGGGGAGGAGGAAGGAAGGGGGGGAGGAGGAGAGAGGGGGGTGTGGGTACCGGCCTTCAGAGGGAGGGGGACGGGGTGTGGGTACCGGCCTTCAGAGGGAGGGGGACAGGGTGTGGGTACCGGCGTTGAGGGGGGGGGGACCCGGCGTGAGAGGGGGGGGACCCGGCGTTGAGAGGGGGGGTTGCGGCGATGAGGGGGGGTTGCGGCGTTGAGGGTGGGGGGTTGCGGCGATGAGGGGGGCTTGCGGCGTTGAGGGTGGGGGGTTGCGGTGTTGCGAGAGATGGGGGGGGCGGCGTTGGAGGGGGGTAGGGGTGGTGGGGAGGGGGGTAGGGGTGGTGGGGAGGGGGGTAGGGGTGGTGAGGGGGGTAGGGGCGTTGGAGGGAGGTAGGGGTGGTGAGGGGGGGGTGGTTGGGGTAGGGGGCAGCGGCGTACAGAGTGGGGGCGACGGTGCATTGGCCCCGGGCATCCGTCGCCCCCCTTTCTGCACGCCACTGCCCCCAAACCCCCCCCATGCCGCAACCCCCCCGATGCCGCAACCCCCCCGATGCCGCAACCCCCCCCCGATGCCGCAACCCCCCCGATGCCGCAACCCCCCCGATTGCCGCAACCCCCCCCCCGATGCCGCAACCCCCCCCCGATGCCGCAACCCCCTCTCCGATGCCGCAACCCCCCCGATGCCGCAACCCCCCCCCCCCGCTGTCGCAACCCCCCCCCCCGATGCCGCAACCCCCCCCCCCCCCCCCGACACTGAACGGCGTCAACCATCATCAATGGTTGACGCCGTTTTAAAGGTAGTGTGATTTTCGCCGACGTGACCCGTGGCCACGTCGGTGGGACTTCGGCCCATTCGGGCCGGAGATTTGTGGAAACAAAAATATAATGAAATCCCGCCGGCGCCAGCTGTTTTCAGAGGCTGCCGGCGGGATTTGCACAGCGCCGGTTTTTGGCCGGTCAGAGATTTAAAAACCCTGCGGGAGCGGGATTAACGCCGCTGCCGGCCGATTCTCCGACCCTGCGTGGGGTCGGAGAATTTCGCTCCATGTCAGTGGCCAGACAATCTGTGACACTGATGTTGATCGAGGATAAATACTGACCGAGGCATTAGGGCCAACATCCTTGCTCTCACCTGAATACAACCGTGGGAATGTTTATATCCAAGCATTGGTTTGATGTCCTGTTCAAAGGATGGTACCTCTGACAGAGTAGCACTCCCTCAGTACTGCACTGGATTGCCTTCCTAACTTATATTGCAATTGGGTCTTGAACCCACAACCCTCTGAATTAGAGACAACAGTGTTACCAATGAACCATAGCTGGTGTTGATTAGAATAATCAATGTAATGACTGTGTAACCAGCGTAAATTACATTCTTTGAGAAATAAAACCCCAGTCACAAACTCACCCTGTAATTTAGCTTATTACAGAAACTAGATTTCAGGGCCGCTTCAGGCTTGTGTGGAAATATTTTACTTGACATAAAAAGTTACCTCGGAAATAATTTTGCAATTTCCCTTAACTAAGCTGAAGATTCTTGCATTAATTTACAAATAATGATAGGTATTCATTGCTTTTGATAATGGATTAAAAGATTTAAATGATATCGTAACAGCAGCTGTAAGTCATTTCTCCATTTGACAAGCCGCTCAGTTCTATTTTAACTCTTTCTTCCTCATCAATGTTCACTTCAGAAACAATCTGCCCTGCATTGGGTAACAGTTAACTGGTCACCCCCACATTATTGTCACAGTCTGTCAGTTAGACCTGGAAGGACTCACTCTGGGAAAGTTTCCATTCTGTGACCGTCTATCTGGGTTAGCAACTCACCTGCCCCATTTTCTGGGCGCAGAGGTTGTGATCGTAACCTGACTGCCAGTGTTCAGTGTGGTGATTGTATATCTGTGTAGATGCAATAAAACTGAGCAAGCACTAGAGGGAGCACGGGAGAGATATAAATACAGAGGAACAGGAAGTCAGGGCACACTTCACAGAACGGGAACTGGTGGCTAGGCATAGACAAGCAGCATCGATGTAACTTTAAGTTAAGCACTGAAGAGAGAACAAACTTACAATAAAGCATCTACTTTAAGACTACGATCTTTATTAAGACAGAAGGAACAATACATGGTACCAGGAGTGGGGTTCCAACCAACATCATCGAATCAGCGAAGTCTTCCCAAGTCGAATGTCCAGTAGGAGATTTCCTTGCCATTTTGGTCTTTCTGTGTCTGCAGCTTGTGTAATCTTGTAGTAAGCGTCTGAAGCCACTCTTGGTAATACTGGTGTGGCTGTTTGATGTCAACGCAATGCCTGTGCATTTGTACTGATGTGACGCCATTGCGAGTGACACAGAACTCTATTCATTCTCCCAACGTCAGTGTGATACTTATCAGCCTGTTTAGCTCAGTTAGCTGGACAGTTGGTTTGTGATGTAAAGCGAGGCCAACAGCACACGTTCATATTCCTGTACCAGCTGAGGTTATTGATGAAGGCTCAACCTTGCCACTTGCCTGAGGTGATCCTCATGTTAAATCACCACCAGTCAGCTCCCCTTCTCAAAGGGGAAAGCAGTCTATTGTCATCTGGGACTATGGTGACTTTACTTTTATATTTCCTCTCCATTTAGTTTCACATTTTATTTTAAAGCATAATTCAGGGGCGGCACGGTGGCGCAGTGGTTAGCACTGCAGCCTCACAGGACAGAGTTCCCAGGTTTGATCTCAGCCCAAGGTCACTATCCGGGTGGAGTTTGCACATTCTCCCCGTGTCTGTGTAGGTTTCTCCCCCACATCCCAAAGATGTGCCGGTTAGGTGGATTGGCCACGTTAAATTGCCCCTTAATTGGAACAACATAATTGGGTACTTTAGTTTAAAAATGCATAATTTAAACTTGCAGCAGTCCCAATATGAATTGAAACCAACTTTCACAGTTTAAAAAAGAATATTATGTTGTGTCTTCGAAATAGGAGGAAAAATGAGGAGATAATTGAGTGGCAATATCTTGATGGGGGGGAGAAAATAATTCTGAGAATGCAATTCACTCAAGAAATGGTCATTTTGGGCGAGTTTGACAGGGTGTTTTGCACCGGCTGTAAAGGCGTGATCGGGATCTGTATTCACCTGCGCTTATTCCAAAAAACAAGCCCCCATGTGAACCCTGCCATGCCCGAGTGCTCGCCGTCTGATTCACCTGACTCAGCTGCTCGCTGCTCACAAGGGAGAGCTGCATGAGGATGACTGTGCGGGCATCAGCTCCTCCCTTTGGGATGGCAACTTGACCAGGCTTCTCGGCTCTGTGGATGAGAGGCACCCTGTTCCCCAAGAGGGTTGGAGAACCAGCAGTGGGGTTAGCAATGCTGCCTGGGAGGAAATGGCAGCTGCAGTGAGTGCAGGCAGGAGGACCGCCGTCCAATGTTGGAAGAAGATGAATGGTCTCCTGCGAGCTGCAAGGGTAAGCTACCACCTCTTTCCTCCTGGCATCAGTCCCACCTGCCATCCTTCAATTCCCCAACCCCCCACCAATCCACTGGTTGACACCTCGCCCCCTCCCAACAGCTGCACTCCAAGATTATTCCTCAGAATGCCCTCGCCCTTCACAACCCCTTCATGTCTAGACGTGATGCCCACACATCCCCCCCGACCCATCCAGTGTGCGGCTTACAATATTGTCTCTTTGTCCCTGCAGGAGAAGATAGCCCATAATAAGAAGTAAAGGGGAGGGGGCGAGTCTTCACCTCCTATGAGGAAAAGGCGCTAGAGATCACAGGGTTGCCCAGGAGAGTGCAGTGACCGACAGCGAGTGTGGCCTGCACCAGCAAAGTGAGGATCCACTGTCCCTTCATCAGGTGACCTGTCTCAAGTGCATTTTTGCCGCAGACGATTATTCTTCTCCTTCACTGAACTCACTGAACTGATGACACCTGTGACACTGGAAAGTTGGCCGGGGCCCTCCAGCTACAGGCCCTCCAGAGGACTACTGCCAAGGGCATCAAAGGTCACAAGGCACGGAAAGCAGCAGGCTGCCTCCACCTCTGATGTGTATCCTGGAGACACACCTCGATGTAGCATTAGACCATGGAAGACCAAGCAGAGTGAGGAAGACTGAATGGGCACTGGTGAGGTCACTATCTGTAACTAGGGTGAGTGGAAATCTGTCACATTAAATATTCACCAGTAAAACGTTTCACACCTGAAACATGTAAATGCTCTGTCATTGTAATCTTCACAGAGGGCCTAGCCACAACCCCACTCCCTGTTTTGCTCCCCACCACTCTGATCAAAAGCTCCTGATGCAGTATCCATCATGATGATTGGTGTGAGCGCGCTGTCAGCAGAAAGACAGGAGTCAGACATTGGCAGATCCTGAGGAGCAGCAGAGCCTCCCTCACAGCGAGTGAGCATCACTCTCCTGCCTTGTATAGGGACCCACTGACAGTGCCCACACAGGCCCATCACCCTGGAGTGATGTTGCATAGACCCTGAGAGGGTGGAACAGGGTGGTCAAGGAGGGGGCAGTGTGATGGGGCGTGGGGGGGGGGGGGGGGGGCGGGAAGAGCTGACGGTGATGGGGGGGGCAGGCCTCCCTGCTCCTCCTGGCATGTTGGACCCTTGCCGCCGCCTGTCCTCTCTCCTCCCGCTCCTCCTTGGGCTCGTTGTCCAGCCCTTCCTCCTCCTCCTCAGATGAGGTTGCATGTTCCTCCTCCTCCAGCATGTCACCCCGCTGCTGTGCCAGGTTGAGGAGGGCACAGCAGACCATGATAAAGCGGGAGACCCTCCCGGAGGTGAACGATAGAGCCCCGCCAGAGCGGTGCCGGCAGCAGGACCGCATTTTGAGCAGCCTGAAGCACTGCTCAATGATAGCACGGGTAGCAGTGTGGGCCTCATTATAGTGGGTCTACTCCTCAATCTCAGGCCTCAGCATTGACGTCATCAGCCATGACTTCAGTGGGTATCCCTTGTCCCCCAAAAGCAAACCCATCACCCTGGAGTGGTCCTCGAAGATACCGGGGATCTCTGAATGCCCAGGATGTTGATGTCATACACGCTCCCAGGGTAGCGGGCATGATCCTGAGGCTGTGGTTTAGCACAGGGCTAAATTGCTGGCATTGAAAGCAGATCAAGGCAGGCCAGCAGCACGGTTCAATTCCCGTGCCAGCCTCCCCGAACAGGCGCCGGAATGTGGCGACTAGGGGCTTTTCACAGTAACTTCATTTGAAGCCTACTCGTGACAATAAGTGATTTTCATTTCCATTTCATTTTCACACAGGATCTGAACATTCAGGGAGTGGAACCCCTTCCTGTTAATATTAGGCACTCCCTATCACTTCTCAGCCTTTTGGTTAAGATGAGCGTCAGGTCGGGTGTAAGGCCTCGATCTGGTATGTCTCTCTTATGGGGACCATGAATTGGATTGAATTTGAACTGGTTTTTGGAGCAGGCACAGAGCTGGATTAGGGGTTTGCCCCTGTCCACACTCTGAGCTCTGGCTTTGTAACTCTAATAAAGTAATAATAAATAAAAACTATTCGGCACTCCCTGATACCCCAGTTTTCGCAGGTGACATGCATAATATTAATGGCCTCGGACCTGGGGCACCCTAGCGATGGTGGTGATTCCTACAGACTGGGTATCTTGGTGGGCCTGGTCCAGGTTGAAGGTGATGTAGTGCCGGGCATACAGAGCATTCGTCACCTCCCAGATACACCTGTGGGCTGAAGATTGTGAGATGTCGCACTGGTCCCTGCCCGAGGCCTGGAATGACCTGGTGGCTTAGAAATGAAGGGCTGCAGTGACCTTCATGACCACTGAGAGCGGGTGTCCTCCTCCTCCATAAGGTACTATGTCCACAAGGATGTGGCACAGGTGCCGCACTGCCTCCCTGTTGAGATCAGTCTTCTGCAGCATATGCAATCTGTTAGATCATTGAATGACCATTGACTTCACAAATAAGATACCGTGGGTGGGATTCTCCGACCCCCTGTCGGGTCGGAGAATCACTGGGGGGCGGCGTGAATCCCGCCCCCGCCGGCTGTCGAATTCTCCGGCGCCGGGGATTTGACGGGGGCGGGAATCTCGCCGCGCCGGTCGGAGGCCGTTGGCAGCGACCCCCCCGGTGATTACCTGGCCTGCGATGGGCTGAGTGGCAGCCCGTTTTCGGCCGGTTCCGCTGGCATAAATTACAACAGGTACTTACCGGTGGGACCTGACTCTGCTGGTGGCCTCTGGGATCCTCGGGAAGGCGCGGGGGAATCTGGCCCCGGGGGGGGTGCCCCCATGGTGGCCTGGCCTGCGATCGGGGCCCACCGATCCGCGGGCGGGCCTGTGCCGTGGGGGCACTTATTCCTCCGCGCCGGCTGGTGTAACAGTCCACGAAGGCCGACCAAAGATGACCCCCCCGTGGAGGTTCCCCAGTGACGTGCCCAGCGAGAAACACAAATGGCCATTGACATCAGCAGGACCGGAAGATCCCCCAGCGGCCAATGACAAGCTGCCTCCGCCAACAGAAAGCCTGCCATGGGGATGTTGGAAAACCCAGGCCATTGTATGATATACTACCAGAAGGAGGACATTCAGCCCATCATGTCTGTGCCGGATCTCTGCAAGAGCAACTCAATATCTCCCACTCCCTCTGCCTTCACCCTGCAGCTCTGAAATATCTTTCTCTTCAGATATTTATTCAATTTACTCTTGAAAGCCATGACTGAATCTGCCTCCACCATCCTCTCAGACAGTGAATTCCAGAGTCTAACCACTGGCTGCATAAAAAAGTTCATCCTCATTTTTGCTGTTTGCTTCTGCTGTCATTCACTTTAAGTCGGTGCCCTCTGGTTCTCAACACTTCCACCAATAGGAACAGTTTGTTTCTATCCAATGTCTCCAGACCCCTCATGGTTTTGAACCGTTCCACTGTCCGTGTGGAGTTTGCACATTCTCCATGTGTCTATTTGGGTCTCACCCCCACAACCTAAAAATGTGCAGGCTAGGTGGATTGGCCACGCTACATTGCCCCTTAATTGGAAAAAGAAATGAATTAGGTACTCTAAATTTTTAAAAAAATAATGGTTTTGAAACGTTGTACTAAATGTCCTCTCAATCATCTCTTTTCTGTTTTAAAAGTAAATTTACAGTACCCAATTCATTTTTTCCAATTAAGGGGCAATTTAGTGTGACCAATCCACCTACCCTGCACATCTTTGGGTTGTGGGGGCGAAACCCACAGAAGCACAGGGAGAATGTGCTAACTCCACACGGACAGTGACCCAGAGCCGGGATCGAACCTGGGACCTCGGCGCCGTGAGGCAGCAGGGCGAACCCACTGTGCCACCATGCTGCCCTGCCATCTCTTTTTGAAGAACAACTCCAGCTCTTCAGAGCCATCCAGGTGACTTGAGGTCTCTCACCCCCTTAGAGCTATCCTCATGAATCTTCTCTGCACCCTCGCGAAGGCTTACCAAAAGTGTGGTGTCCAAGCTTTGGGGGTCTCACAGAGTGGGGAGCGAGGGGGGGTCTCACAGAGTGGGGAGTGAGGGGGGTCACAGTGGGGAGTGAGGGGGGTCTCACAGAGTGGGGAGCGAGGGGGGTCTCACAGAGTGGGGAGTGAGGGGGGGTCACAGTGGGGAGTGAGGGGGGTCTCACAGAGTGGGGAGCGAGGGGGGTCTCACAGAGTGGGGAGGGAGGGGGGTCTCACAGAGAGGGGCGTGAGGGGGGTCTCACAGAGTGGGGAGTGAGGGGGGGTCACAGAGAGGGAGTGAGGGGGGTACAGAGTGGGGAGTGAGGGGGTCTCACAGAATGGGGAGTGAGGGGGGTCTCACAGAGTGGGGAGTGAGGGGGGGTCTCACAGAATGGGGAGTGAGGGGGGTCACAGAGAGGGAGTGAGGGGGTCACAGAGAGGGAGTGAGGGGGGTCTCACACAGTGGGGAGTGAGGGGGGTCTCACACAGTGGGGAGTGTGGGTGGGTCACAGAGTGGGGAGTGAGGGGGTCTCACAGAGTGGGGAGTGAGGGGGGTCTCACAGAATGGGGAGTGAGGGGGATCACAGAGTGGGGAGTGAGGGGGGGTCACAGAGTGGGGAGTGAGGGGAGTCTCACAGAGTGGGGAGTGAGGGGGTCTCACAGAGTGGGGAGTGAGGGGGTCACAGAGTGGGGAGTGAGGGGGGTACAGAGTGGGGAGTGAGGGGGGTCTCACAGAGTGGGGAGTGAGGGGGGTCTCACAGAGTGGGGAGTGAGGGAGGTCTCACAGAGTGGGGAGTGAGGGGGGTCTCACAGAGTGGGGAGTGAGGGAGGTCTCACAGAGTGGGGAGCGAGGGGGGTCTCACAGAGTGGGGAGTGAGGGGGGTCACAGTGGGGAGTGAGGGGGTCTCACAGAGTGGGGAGTGAGGGAGGTCTCACAGAGTGGGGAGTGAGGGGGGGTCACAGAGAGGGAGTGAGGGGGGTACAGAGTGGGGAGTGAGGGGGGTCTCACAGAGTGGGGAGTGAGGGAGTCTCACAGAGTGGGGAGTGAGGGGGGTCTCACAGAGAGGGAGTGAGGAGGGGTCTCACAGAGAGGGAGTGAGGAGGGGTCTCACACAATGGGGTGTTAGGGAGGGATGAGGATCCAGGCTCAATGGTGGAACATTCTGTGGTGGAATGTAATTATATTTAGTGTTAATTAGTACTGTAATCACTGATTTCAAACTTCCGCAATGTGGAGGCAGCTTAACCTCATTTATCTTAAATTTACTGAACATTCTATTAGGGCTTGGTGGCAGGAAACCAACATTGGGCATTAAGATTCCATTCTCATGCTGACTGTTCTTGGCAGCTTTGATGTCAAATTGAAGAAAATCTCTCCACCTGGATGCTCAGGTATGTGGTTAATCCTGACTGTAATGGGTACTGATAGCTGGGTCCTGACAAGATGTTCTTCAGTTTGTAACACATTGTGACTGGGAACAAGGGAATCCCGGGGGCTTGGTGTTGCTGGGTGGTGCAGACCGAGCAGAACCGTTTCAATGAAAGTTTTATTTAATTGTACTGCATATTCTTATTATCAAATGATGGAAATTTCAAGCATTGGCGAGCTAAATGTTAACAAAAAAAGTGAATTCTCCATTAAATTGCAATATGGCAAATCAAAAACAGAAAGAAAGACTTGCATTTAAAAAGCGCTTTACACAACCTCAGGATGTCTCAAAGAACTTTGCTGCCAACAAATTGCAATAATATACATTTTTCACTGCAGCTAATTTGCACTGAGCAATGCCCAAGTGGCCAGGTGATACAGGGTAATAATCAGATCACTTGTTTTTTGTGGTTTTGGTGAAGGGATAAATATTGGCCAGAGCCCTTGTTTTCTTCTTCAAAATATTGCCATGTGAGGGCAGATGGGGCCTCAGTTTAACACGGTAGCACAGTGATGCAGTGGTTAGCACTGCTGTCTCACAGCACCAGGGACCTGGGTTCAATTCCGGCCTTGGGTGACTGTGTGGAGTTTGCCCATTCTCTCCGTGTCTGCGTGGGTTTCCTCCGGGTGCTCTGGTTTCCTTCCACAGTCCAAAGACGTTCCGGTTAGGTGGATTGGCCGTGCCCTATAGGGCTCCGCCATATTGCCCGGGGGCCAGCGTGGAGACGGGAACCCGCGCGCATGTGCGGACTCACGCCGGCCGTGGCGCTCATGTGCGGACCTGCGCCGGCCACAGCTCGCCGGCTTTCAAGAGCCGGAGTAGCGGACACCACTCTGGCGCCATACTAGCCCCCGACGAAGAGGTGAATACCTGGGCCAGGAGGCCCGTTAACGTCGGACTGGCTTGCACCACTTTTTACACCAGCGTCAGAACTTGGCCGCGGGATTGGAGAATCCCGCAGTCTGAATTCTCCCTCTGTGTACCCAAACAGGCGCCGGAGTGTGGCGACTAGGGGCTTTTCACAGTAACTTCATTGCAGTGTTAATTTAAGCCTACTTGTGACAATAAAGATTATTATTAGTATTCAACAGCGCAAGACTCCGTTGTAGTGATGTGCATATCTGTATGTATGTAATGGGTTAATATACAACGGTAACAGCTAGATAACCACTAGATGGCAGCACTACTGCCACTCAAGGAGAGTTCCCGCCTCTTCGTGTTTGGAGTGACTAGTGACCAGAGGTGGAGAGAGATAGCTTAGTGTGCAGGTGTTGTTAATCATAGTTAATATATATTTAGTCTTGTTAATTTAATCTATAGTTTAGTTGTTGAAGAATGAACAAACTCATAATTAAATTGTTATGATTACTCAATAAACAGTATTTGCTTTATTTGAAGACTTTGAGTGTTAATGAACATTGAGTATAGGACCATCTTGGAAAGAAGTAAATGAGTAATAAGATATTACACAGTGTAATATAACATCCCTCAGTACTGTACTGCAAGTGTTGGCCTAGTCACATGTGGAGGCATTGTGGTAACACACACCGAGTTGACATAAACTGGCTGATTATAAGTATGCCTCGGGATCTCAAAAAGGCAGAAAGCTGTATATAAGTGACCTGGCTATTAAAATATTTCACCCCAGTGCACATGTCCTGGTTGTTACTTTGAATTAATGGGGACTGGTTAATCTTCTATCAGGAAAGCACTCTCAATGGATAAATGTTATCACCCAAGTTTATTAACATCTTAAATAATGTTTGAATACACATGCAATATTTTAAAAATAAATGGTTTAAAACATTTTACTTTGAACAGCAACATTTATGTTGTAGATTAAACCTGATGAGTGTAGATAAACTATTTTATTTAATGTGCTTTGGGTATCCAGTGTGTGCTACATCAATGTGCTGATTGCTTCTTGGCACAGGAGACTGCTAATTGCTGTTTTACTGCTCATAAGTCTCCTGAGAATTTATTCAATAGATATTTTAATCTGCCAAGAAGATATATTATATAGCAAAGGAACAGGTGAATAGTTTCAGTAACAAGCCTGTTTTCCTTGTCCTTAACTTCACAAGACCCTCATTGTAATGAAAAATAATAAATAGGTTGCAACTTCTGTGCTATGCTTTTATCATTGGGGTATGTAACATTCCTGGCAAGGGCAGCACACATCACCCTTGAGAAAGTGATGGTAAATTGCCCTCTTCAGCCACTACATGGTGCACTCACTGTGCTCACCGTTCTGGAGTTCCAGGACTTTAACCCCGTGGTGATGTAGGAATGGGTGATATATTTCTAAGTAAGGATGGTGTGTGACTTGGAGGCCACTTCCAAGTGGTGTTGTTACCATGCACCCGCTGCTCTTGTTTGTTTAAGTAATAATCTGTATTATTGTCACAAGTCGGCTGACATTAACACTGCAATTAAGTTACTGTGAAAACCCCCTAGTCGCCACATTTCGTCGCCTGTTTGGGTACATGGAGGGAGAATTCAGAATGTCCAATTCACCTAACAAGTCATTTGGGACTTGTGGGAGGAAACCGGAGCATCCGGAGGAAACCCACGCAGACACGGGGAGAACATGCTGACTCCGCACAGACAGTGACCCAAGTATGAATCGAACATGGGACCCTGGTGCTGTGAAGCAATAGTGCTAACCACTGTGCTACCGCGCTGCGTAGAGCTCAGGATTTTGGGACAGTTTCCGGGAAAGGAACCGTGGCAATTTGCTATGGTGCAGTTTGAAAATAGTGCATGCTGCAGACACAATGCACGAGCATTGCAGGGAGCGAATGTTTAAGGCTAAGTCAAGCACATTGCTTTGTCCAGCCAATATAACTCAAATTTTAAAGATGGCGGAGTAGCAGAGAGATCGAGGGCTGGATTCTCTGTTGGCAGGATCATCCGCTTTGCCGACAGGGGGGGCACCGCACCAGAAAGCAGCTGCATCGGGACAGAAAATCCAGCCCGTGTTTTACATGGATAAATCTTTGAAAGTGGCTGAGAAGGCTTTCGAATAAAAAGCATTCAAGGTTGTCAGCTACATAAGTAGAGGCATGGGGGTAGGATTTCCCACCCCCATTTTCAGCAGTGGGAATAGCGGCAGGAGTGGAGAATCCAATGGGAGTCCCCAAATGGCTTTTTAGCCTTTGGGATTTCCAGTTCCGATTTTCCGTGGGTTTCCTGGCAGTGTGCAGTGGCTTCAATGGGAAATCCCATTGAGAAGTGTGCGGGAAGAGAGAATCCCACCGGCAGAGAATGGCGTGCCGCTGAGAAAACATGCAGCTGGGGGTCTGGAGAATCCAGCCCAATATTTGCCAATAGACAAAACAAAAGGGCTGTGGAGAAAGCATCTGGATCAACTGTCAGTATGGGCGGGATTCTCCCATGCCGCAACGTATGGGAGAATCACCGTTCACGGCATTTTGTCCCTTGGTGCCGGTACGACGCCGGCAGGCGATTCTCCAAGGAGCGGAGAATTGGCGCCATTTGCGCCGGTGCATTTGGCACGGCACCGGTTGCGGGCCGCTGTCCGCGGCCAGGCCGCCACTTCTTCGGCCTTGATGGGCTGCGCGGCCGCGCAGAAAGACCCTACGCGCAGAGTCCCGCCGGCTACGAGCAGATGTGAATGGCGCCAGTGGGACTCTGCGCGTAGGGTCTGGGGGCGGCCTGTCAGGGTGTGGGGGGGAGTGGGAGAGGCGTTCCTTCACCGGAGGCGGGGGGGGGGGGGGCTCCGATGGGGTCTGGCCCACGATCGGGGCCCACCGATCGGCAGGTCGGCCTTTCCAGTCCCGGCCCTATTTTATTAGGCGGCTGGGTTGCATTGGGGCCGGCGCGTTGAGGAAGTCCCCCGCGCAATCGCGGGTTGGCGCGGCGCCCAATTGGCGCCAGGAAGGGAGGCTGGAGCAGCATGAACCGCTCCTGCGCCATGCAGGGGGCCAGAATTGGTAGTGCCCACGCCCGTTTCATGCTGTTGTGAAACACGACGGCGTTCACGATGGTGCAAACGACAACGGTACCAACGACATAGGTAGGAAGAGAGATGGGGATTTGAGACAGAAATTCAGGGAGCTAGGGTGGAAGCTGAGAGCTAGAACAAACAGAGTTGTTATCTCTGGGTTGTTACCCGTGCCACGTGCTAGCGAAGTGAGAAATAAGGAGAGAGAGGAGTTGAACACGTGGCTACAGGGATGGTGCAAGAGGGAGGGTTTTGGTTTCCTGGATAATTGGGGCTCATTCTGGGGTAGGTGGGACCTCTACAAACAGGATGGTCTTCACCTGAACCAGAGGGGTACCAATATCCTGGGTGGGAGATTTGCTAGTGCTCTTCGGGGGGGTTTAAACTAATTCAGCAGGGGGATGGGAACCTAAATTGTAGTCCCAGTGTACAGGATGTTGAGAGTAGTGAGGTCAGGGATAGGGTTAAAAGTTCGAAAGAGGGCACCGGCAAGCAGGACTCTGGATTGATGTGTGTCTACTTCAACGCCAGGAGCATCCGGAATAAGGTGGGTGAGCTTGCAGCATGGGTTGGTACCTGGGATCTCGATGTTGTGGCGATTTCGGAGACATGGGTAGAGCAGGGACAGGAATGGTTGTTGCAGGTTCCAGGATTTAGATGTTTCTGTAAGAACAGAGAAGATGGTAAAAGAGGGGGGGGGGGTGGCATTGTTAATCAAGGAAAGTATTACGGCGGCAGAAAGGACGCTTGAGGACTCGTCTACTGAGGTAGTATGGGCCGAGGTTAGGAACAGTAGAGGAGAGGTCACCCTGTTGGGAGTTGTCTATAGACCTCCGAATAGTTCCAGAGATGTAGAGGAAAGGATTGCAAAGATGATTCTCGACAGGAGCGAGAGTAACAGGGTAGTTGTTATGGGGGACTTTAACTTTCCAAATATTGACTGGAAATACTATAGTTCGAGTACTATAGATGGGTCAGTTTTTGTGCAGTGTGTGCAGGAGGGTTTTCTGACACAGTATGTAGACAGGCCAACAAGGGGCGAGGCCACATTGGATTTGGTACTGGGTAATGAACCCGGCCAGGTGTTAGATTTAGATGTAGGTGAGCACTTTGATGATAGTGATCACAACTCGGTTATGTTTACTTTAGCAATGGGCAGGGATAGGTATATACCGCAAGGCAAGAATTATAGCTGGGGGTAAGGCAATTATGATGCTATTCGGCAAGATTTAGGATGTATAGGATGGGGAAGGAAACTGCAGGGGATGGGTACAATCGAAATGTGGAGCTTTTTCAAGGAACAGCTACTGCGTGTCCTTGATAAGTATGTACCTGTCAGGCAGGGAGGAAGTTGTCGAGCAAGGGAACCGTGGTTTACTAAGGAAGTTGAAGCACTTGTCAAGAGGAAGAAGAAGGCTTATGTTAGGATGAGACATGAAGGCTCAGTTAGGGCACTTGAGAGTTACAAGTTAGCCAGGAAGGACCTAAAGGGAGAGTTAAGAAGAGCGAGGAGAGGACACGAAAAGTCGTTGGCGGATAGGATCAAGGAAAACCCTAAGGCTTTCTATAGGTATATCAGGAACAAAAGAATGACTCGAGTAAGATTAGGGCCAATCAAGGATAGTAGTGGAAAGTTGTGTGTGGAATCAGAGGAGATAGGGGAAGCGTTAAATGGATATTTTTCGTCAGTGTTTACACTGGAGAAAGACAATGTTGTCGAGGAGAACACTCAGGTTCAGTCGACCAGGCTAGATGGAATTGAGGTTCAAAAGGAGGAGGTGTTAGCAATTTTGGAAAATGGCAAAATAGATAAGTCCCCTGGGCCAGATGGGATTTATCCTAGGATTCTCTGGGAAGCCAGGGAGGAGATTGCAGAGCCTTTATCCTTGATCTTTATGTCGTCTTTGTCGACAGGAATAGTGCCGGAAGACTGGAGGATAGCAAATGTTGTCCCCTTGTTCAAGAAGGGGAGTAGAGACAACCCTGGTAATTATAGACCTGTGAGCCTTACTTCGGTTGTGGGTAAAATGTTGGAAAAGGTTATAAGAGATAGGGTTTATAATCATCTTGAAAAGAACAAGTTGATTAGCAATAGTCAACACGGTTTTGTGAAGGGTAGGTCATGCCTCACAAACCTTATTGAGTTTTTTGAGAAGGTGACCAAACAGGTGGATCAGGGTAAAGCTGTTGATGTGGTGTATATGGATTTCAGTAAGGCGTTTGATAAGGTTCCCCACGGTAGGCTATTGCAGAAAATAAGGAAGTATGGAATTGAAGGTGATTTAGCGGTTTGGATCAGTAATTGGCTAGCTGAAAGAAGACAGAGGGTGGTGGTTGATGGCAAATGTTCATCCTGGAGTTCAGTTACTAGTGGTGTACCGCAAGGATCTGTTTTGGGGCCACTGCTGTTTGTCATTTTTATAAATGACCTGGAAGAGGGTGTAGAAGGATGGGTTAGTAAATTTGCAGATGACTCGAAGGTCGGTGGAGTTGTGGATAGTGCTGAAGGATATTATAGGATACAGAGGGACATAGATAAGCTGCAGAGCTGGGCTGAGAGGTGGCAGATGGAGTTTAATGCGGAAAAGTGTGAGGTGGTTCACTTTGGAAGGAGTAACAGGAATGCAGAGTACTGGGCTAATGGCAAGATTCTTGGTAGTGTAGATGAACAGAGAGATCTCGGCATCCAGGTACATAAATCCCTGAAAGTTGCCACCCAGGTTAATAGGGCTGTTAAGAAGGCATATGGTGTGCTAGCCTTTATAAGCAGGGGGATTGAGTTTCGGAACCACAAGGTCATGCTGCAGCTGTACATAACTCTGGTGCGGCCGCACCTGGAGTACTGCGTGCAGTTCTGGTCACCACATTATAGGAAGGATGTGGAAGCTTTGGAAAGGGTTCAGAGGAGATTTACTAGGATGTTGCCTGGTATGGAGGGAAGGTCTTACGAGGAAAGGCTCAGGGAATTGAGGTTGTTTTCGGTAGAGAGGAGAAGGCTGAGAGGTGACTTAATAGAGACATATAAGATAGTCAGAGGGTTAGATAGGGTGGACAGTGAGAGTCTTTTTCCTCGGATGGTGATGACCAACACGAGGGGACATAGCTTTAAATTGAGGGGTGATAGATATAGGACAGATATCAGAGGCAGTTTCTTTACTCAGAGAGTAGTAGGGGTGTGGAACGCCCTGCCTGCAACAGTAGTAGACTCGCCAACTTTAAGAGCATTTAAGTGGTCACTGGATAGACATATGGATGAAAATGGAATAGTGTAGGTCAGATAGGCTTCAGATGGTTTCACAGGTCGGCGCAACATCGAGGGCCGAAGGGCCCGTACTGCGCTGTAGTGTTCTATGTTCTATGTTCTATGTTCAAACACTCTGCCTCTATTTCGGAGAATCCCGCCCTATATGATTCGTTCTAGTGATTTCCAGGTAGTGATGGGACCTTGAGGAAGAAAGACTTTCACTATTCACAATCTCAGGATGTCCCAACACACTTCACTGCACTTCTGAAGTGTAGCCATCTTGTCATGTAGGAATCGCAGCAGGAATTGTGCACACAGTATGATCCCAGCAACAGTAATGTTTTAATGATCAGATAAACTGTCTTTAATGATGTTGTTTGACAGGTAAATATTGACCAGGACAGTAGGGAGAATACCCCGATCATTTTCAAAATAGTAGCATGGAGGTTTTCACCTCCACCTGAGTGGGAAGGGGTTGGGTGTGTGTGGGGGGGGGGGGGGGGGGGGGCAGATGGTTCCTTAGTTTATCGACTCAAGCAAAAGTGGGCACCTCTGACTGTGTGCGCACCCTCTATACTGCACTGGGCGTATCAACCGGGATTATGTGCTCAAATCTCTGACTCAGAGGCGCGAGGTCTGCGCTATGGCAGACATATGAAATTGTGCAAATTCCCCACATGGTCATCACTGTCCCCACATAGGCAGCACTGTAGCACACGTGGCTAGCACAGTGGCTTCACAGCGCCAGGGTCCCAGGTTCGATTCCCTGCTGGGTCACTATCTGTGCGGACTCTGCACATTCTCCCCGTGTCTGCCTGGGTTTCCTCCGGGTGCTCCATTGCCCTTAGCGTCCAAAAAGGTTAGGAGGAGTTATTGGGTTATGGGGATAGGGTGGATGTGAAGGTTTAAGTGGGGCGGTGCAGACTCGATGGGCCGAATGGCCTCTTTCTGCACTGTATGTTCTATGTCTCTATGTAAGCCAATATTAGTGGGCAGCAAACTGTTGAGAGCAGTGTTAAGGAACCCTCGCTGGGAAAGTCACAACATTACTTTGAAATAAATCTTAGCTTATGAGGTTCTAATTATTCCATGGAAGCTTTTTGTGTATGACTTTCTAAACATAACATTGTTGCATCAATGTTATGAAGATACAGTCATTTAACACAGTGTTGGGTGGCATGGTAGTGCAGTGGTTAGCATTGCTGCCTCACGGTGCTAAGGACCCGGGTTCAATCCCGGCCCTGGGTCACTGTGTGGAGTTTTCATATTCTCCACGTATTTGCATGGGTTTCACCCCCGCAACCCAAAGATGTGCAGGATAGGTGGATTGGCCTTGCTAAATTGCCCCTTAATTGGAAAAAAGAGAATTGAGTACCCTAAAATTAAAAAAAAAAATTACCCCAGTGTTGTAATTACATTCCGGGAGGATCTACATTGTGCTCATCTCCCAGCCTCAACATGTAATTCAATAACTGTCTGAGGCTTCGGTGGTTGCCCTGTTTATGTCCTCAATTACACTAACACTGTACACAACAATTAGCACAACGCACTGATAAAGAGTTTGACTCCTCTTTTGTCTTCTAGCCTATAGCTTGGCATAGTTTTAAAAAATGTTTAAATTATTTTTTCCAATTAAGGGACAATTTAGCGTGGCCACTCCTCCTATCGTGCACATCTTTGGGATGTGGGGGTGAGACCCACGCAGGCACATGGAGTATGTGCAAACGCCATGCCCTGCATAGTTAACAGTGGGCATGCATGTTTGTTGGCATGGCTTTGAGGACCGCAAGATTATTTTTCTGTTTTGATGATCATGAAGTCCAAAGACGAACCTGATCCTTTTTAGGAGACTGCACCGGTGTGCTAGACTAGACGAGCAGGGGTATCAGAGTCCCATGGAGCTGAGGAAATTGCTTGGCTGACAGGAATTTGTTACTTGGTAGAGCATATGGACAGTCTGTCAGATTGGATACACTGCAAGTCAACCTCTCACGATTTGACTTTACCTGAGAGACTGCAGAGCCTGACAGGAATTTAATATTTCCCACCCGACTGACAGGAATTTAATATTCTCCACCAGTAACAGCATGGTCCAGCATTAACAGGCCTCATGTGTTCGAAGTCCCACTCTAGGGGCTTGAGCACTTCTTCAGGGCTGCCACTTCCATTGCAATACCATGGGAGTGCTGCATTTTCAGAGGTGCCATCTTTTTTTTCTTTTTAAAAATAATTTAGAGTACCCAATTCTTTTTCTTCCAATTAAGGGGCAATTTAGCGTAACCAATTCACCTACCCTGCACATCTTTTGGGTTGTGGGGGTGAGACCCACGCAGACACAGGGAGAATGTGCAAGAGGTGCCATCTTTTGAATGAGAAGCAAAATGGGTGCTCCGCCTGCTCTCTGATATGGACACAAAAAGCCCCATGGCACTATGTTGAAGAAAAGCCCTTCCTGGATATTAGAATATCGACCCCTTTTTTACTCTTCGTGTTTGTTTGTTAAAGGTGTTACACAAATGCCACTTGCTGTTGTTGTGGTGGATAATGTACTTTTAAGACCTGGACAGCTCCCGGTTTAACCTCTGGTCTGCGCTGAAGTAATTGGTCTCAATTAGCCTCAGTGTCCGCAGGCTATGTAGATGAAGAAGGATGTAAATGTGTTGGAAGCAGTTCAGAGAAGGTTTACCAAACTATTACCTGGAGTGGGTGTGTTATCTTATGAGGATGTGATTAGGTAACTTATTAGCTTGGATGGAAGACTGGCTGACAGACAGGAGACAGAGTCAGGATAAATGGGTCTGTTTCTGGATGGCAAGATGTAACTCGTGGGGTGCCAAAGGGTTCGATCCTTGGGCCCCAGCTATTTACAATCTATATTAATGACTTGGATGCAGGGATAGAAGGTTCCATAGCCAAATCCGCAGATCACACAAAAATAAATGGGACAGTAATTTGCAATGAGGAAAAAGAACCTTACAAATGGATATAGATAGGTTAGGAGAGTGGGCCAAAATGTGGCAGATGGAGTTCAACATGGATAAGTGTGAGGTCATGCATTTTGGTTGAAAAAATGGAAAGGCAACTTATTATCTGAATGGGGGGAGACTTCGGTGTGCTCCGATGCAGAGGGATCTTGGTGTCCCCGTGTATGAGTCGCAGAAAACTAGCAGATAATAAGGAAAGCAAATGGAATGTTGGCATTTATAGCAAAAGGAATTGAGTATGAAGGTAAGGAAGTGTTGTTGCAACTATACAAGGCATTAGTAAGACTGCACCTGGAGTATTGTGCACAGTTTTGTTCCCCTTATTTGAGGAAAGATGTAGTGACATTGGAGGCAGTTCAGAGGAGGTTCACTAGATTGATTCCAGAGATAAGGGGTTTGTCATGCAAGGAGAGATTGAACAGTTTAGGCCTATATTCTCTGTAGAGTTTGGAAGAATGAGGGGAGATCAAATCGAGATGTACAAGATAGTGAACGGTATGGATAAAGTAGACATGGAGCAGATGCTTCCTCTTGTGGGGAATTCTAAAACAAGAGGTCATAATCCTAGAGTAAGAATAGCAAATTTAGAACAGATTTGAGGAGAAGCTACTTCTCCCAAAGGATTGTGGAATTCACGACCTCAGAGTGCAGTGAGTGCAGGGACAGTGAGTTAGACAGATTTTTAATTGGAAATGGATTGAAAGGTTATAGAGAATGGGCAGGATGGTGGCATTAAGGCCATAATGGGATCAGCCATGGTCATATTGAGGGTGTTCAGGCCTGGGGGGCTGAATTGCCTCCTCCTGCTCCTAGGTCATGTGTTCAAGGGAGGAGATGCTCTGGCTGATTTTGCAATCGAGCTCTTGGTCTGTAGCATTGTAGGTAACAGATGAGGAACATATCAACCATGATAGAATGGTGGAGCAGACTCGATGGGCCGAAAGGCCTAATTCTGCTCCTATATCTTGTGAACTTATGAAGTTATGAAAGGTTGGACAGGCTAGGCTTGTATCCACTGGAGTTTAGGAAAATAAGAGGCAACTTGATTGAAACACAGAAGATCCTGATGGGGTTTTGAAAGGGTGGATGTGGAGAGAATGTTTCTTCTTGTGGGAGAATCTGGGACTAGGGGTCACTGTTTAAAATTAAGGCGTCGGGCAGCACGGTGGCGCAGTGGGTTAGCCCTGCTGCCTCATGGCGCCGAGGTCCCAGGTTCGATCCTGCCCCTGGGTCACTGTCCATGTGGAGTTTGCACATTCTCCCCGTGTTTGCGTGGGTTTCGCCCCCCAAACCCAAAGATGTGCAGGCTAGGTGGATTTGCCACGCTAAATTGCCCCTTAATTGGAAAAAATTAATTGGGCACTCTAAATTTATTAAAAAAAAATAAGGGGTCACCCATTTACAATGGAGATGAGGGGATATTTTTTATCTGAGAGGGTCGTATGTCGTTGGAACTCCCTTCTTGAAAAGACAGTGGAAGCGGAATCAGAATTTTTTTTTCCAAATTTAGAGTACCCGATAATTTTTTCCAATTAAGGGGCAATTTAGCATGGCCAATCCACCTATCCTGCACATCGTTGGGTTTTGGGAGCGAAACCCACGCAGACACGGGGAGAATGTGCAAACTCCACATGGATAGTGATACAGAGCTGGGATCGAACCTGGGACCTCGGTGCCGTGAGGCAGCAGTGCTAACCACTGCACCACCGTGCTGGCCTAGAATCAGAATATTTCTAAGGCAGTGCTAAATAGATTCTTGGTAAACAAGGAGGTGAAAGTTATCAGGGAAAGGCAGGTTACCGACTTGATGTTGCTATCAGATCAGCCATGTTCTTTTTATATGGTGAGAAAGATTAGAGGGGCTGAATGGCATATTCCTGCTACTTGTTCATATGTTTGTAATAAGGCACAGATTCTCATTGTTATTTGGTGAGTGCTGCTTAAAAATCCTATGAAGGTCTCCACAGTAGATGAGCCGGCTAACATTCACTGCCACGGCCCAACTTTGAGGGTTGAAAAATACTGCAGCACAAGCCGATGCCTTCAGGAGAGAAGAGGAGAAAATTGATGGGAGCGAGAAAAGGAAGTTTGTAATTGAGCTGTCAATTGGTAACTAAAGAATAGCGATCTAAACGATTGACCTAAGTCAGACCTTACAGCTGCAGTGAAAGAAAAGAGAGACTTGCATTGTAAAAAGCATCTTTCATGACCTCAGGACACCCTAAAGGAATTCACAGCCGATGTGCAGGGTCATCAATGTTATAATGTAGACTCACAACAGCCAATATGTGCAGAGTAAGATCCCACTAACAACATTTGGATAATGAGCAGATAATCTGTTTTAGTGATGCTGATTGACGGATAAATATTGGGCAGGATGCCGGGAGAGCGTTGCTGCTACTCTTCAAAATAGTGCCAAGGGATATTAGACATGCACCGAAGGGAGCAGGCAAGGCTTTGATTTAGCATCTCCTCTGACAGTGCAAGCCCCGCTCAGTGCTGAAGTGCAGCCGAGAGGCGTTTTGGCTCAACCTTCTACCGAACCACGACTGACACTGTGAGTTGTGGATCAATCAATATAATTTGATATGTGAGGACGGTTTCTATTGCTATAATGTGCATTTAGATCTCACCTTTCATGTAGAAAGCATTCTGAGGTGTTAGCTGTGATTTAGTTTTTTAAAAATTCGATCATTTGTTGCCCACCCCTAATTGCCCTGAGTGGTTTGCTCCGCCATTTCAGAGGGCATTTAAAAGTCAACCAAATTGCTGTGTCCCGAGAGGGACATTATCGAACCATTTAGGTTTTTTACAACAATTGACAATGGTTTCATGTGATCATTGACACGGTGGCACAGTGGTTAGCACTACTGCATCACCGCATCAGGGAGCCGGGTTCAATGCCGGCCTTGGGTGACTGGCTGGATGGAGACTTTCTCCCCGTGTTTGCGTGGGTTTCCTCCGGGATCTCCGGTTTCCTCCCACAGTCTAAAGATGTGCAGGTTAGGCGGATTGGCCATGCTAAATTGCCCCTTAGTGTACAACGGTTAGGTGGGATTATAGGGATGGGGTGGAGACATGGGCTCAGTTTGGGTGCTCTTTCCAAGGGCTGGTGCAGACTTGATGGGCCGAGTGGCCTCCTTCTGCACTATAAATTCTATGATTCTCTGGTTTCCTCCCACAGTCCAAAGATTTACAGGTTAGGTGGATTGGCCATGGTAAAATTGCCCTTTCGTGTCCAAAAGATGTGCGGGTTGGGTGGGGTTATGGGGAGAGGGCGGAGGTGATGGGCTTAGATAGGGTGCTCTTTCAGAGGGTCGGTGAAGACTCGATGGGTCGAATGGCCTCTTTCTGCACTGTAGGGATTTTATGATTACACTTTAATTCCAGATTTTTATTGAATTCAAATTTGCCACGGTGGGAATTGGACCCCGGTGCCCCTGAGTCACTAGTCCAGCAACATTACCACTACACTCTTGCCTTCGAATCAGTAGGGTCAGGGTTCACGTTTCGCTCCAGAGACTTCAGCTGAAAATCCTGGCTGACCCTCCAGTAGGGGAGTGTTGCACCATTGAATGTGCCATCTTTCAGATGAAATAGTCAATCGAGATCTCCGGTGCATGTTGCAGCACCATGTGAAGGGGGCCCTGGCCTATATTAACCCCTGAGCCAACATCAGTGAAAACACATTATGAGATCGTTATCACGTTGCTCTTTGTAAAATTATCTTGCTGTGTGCAAATGGGCTGCCAGATTTCCTACTCTATAACAGTGCTTTATAACATCAAAACAAACCTTTATTAGCTGTAATGTGCTTTGGGATATTCCAACATTTTGAAAGGTGCTGTATGCATGCATGTTCTTACTTTCACATTGGCTTGTCAGAGAGGATGACAGAAAGCACAAGTCATATCTTGGGCCACATGTCTTTGAAAATTAAACTTACAAACCTTTTTTTCATTAACTACTGATTGTGATTGAACTGAAATTAATTACAGCCACAGGTGAGGGGTTGATATTCATTCAGAGATGCTAATGTCTATCATCTAAGTAAGTCCCTTCCACTGTTGCCTGGGGGCTTAGATACAAGTAGTTTACAATGACAAGTGTTTGATCTTTGAACAGATACAATCATTGGTAGATAATTAATTAGGAAATGGAGAACTTTGGTTTGTGACAGACCAGAAGAAACTATGTCTGAATCCATTCTTTGTGTCTGCTGTCTGGCAATATAGCGTTGCTAAGACTGTTGTGGAACTAGCACTAGCCAATTATTTTGCAAATGGTCTGCATTGGTTTGATCATACCCTCGATCAGCAGTAAAGTGATGGAAGGAGTCATCAACAGTGCTATCAAGTAGCAAATGCTTAGCAATAACCTGCTCACGGACGCTCAGTTTGGGTTCCGCCAGGGTCACTCAGCTCCTGACCTCATTACAGCCTTGGTTCAAACATGGACAAAAGAGCTGAATGCCAGAGGTGAGGTGAGAGTGACTGTCCTTCACATCAAGGCAGCATTTAATTGAGTATGGCATCAAGGAGCCCTAGCTAAACTGGAGTCAATGGGAGTCAGGGGGAAAACTCTCCACTAGTTTGATTCATACCTGGCACAAAGGAAGATGGTTGTGGTAGTTGGAGGCCAGCCATCTCAGCTCCAGGACATCACTGTACAATATCTAGGCTTGGGCTGACAAGCAGCAAGTAACATTCAAGCCACATAAATGCCAGGCAATGACCATCTCCTACAAAAGAGAATTAAACTCTGACCCTTGAAATTCAATAGCATTACCATCACTGAATCCCCTACCATCAACATCCTGAGGTTTACCATTGATCAGAAACTGAATTGGACTAGCCACATTAATACTGTGTAGGTCAAAGACTAGGAATCGTGTGGCAAGTAACTCACTTCCTGACCCCTCAAATCCTGTTCACCACCTACAACGCACAAGTCAGGAGTGTAATAGAATACTCTCCACTTGCCTGGATGAGTGCAGCTTCAAAAACACTCAAGAAGCTCAACACCATCCAGGACAAAGCAGCCTGCCTGATTGACACCCCATCCACAAACATTCACTCCCTTCACCACCGATATACAGTGGGTACCATCTACAAGATGCACTGTAGGAACTCACCAATGTTCGTCAGACACCACATTCTAAACCCATGACCACTACCATTTAGAAGGACAAGGGCAACACATACCTTGGAAGTTCTCCTCCAAGCCACTCACCAGCCCGACTTGGAAATATATTGCCTTTCCCTCACTGTCGCGAGATCAAAATCTTGGAACTCTCTCCCTTACAGGACTGTGGATGTACCTACACCACATGGAATACAACGGTTCAAGACGGCAGCTCACCAACATCTTCTCAAGGGTAATTAGGGATGGGCAACAAATGCTGGCCTAGCCAGTGACACCCACATCCAAAGAAGAAGAAAACCTTTATATATGTCTCGCTGCCTTTTAAATTACTTCTACAGAGATGCCATATAAATATTCTGCTCTAAACTATTTTATATACAATGCATCAAGGAATATATTTTGACAAAACTGCCTACTTCCACCTCTAATATTATCCGTCTATCCCCTTACCTCAGCTCATCTGCTGTTGAAGCCCTCATTCATGCTCTTGTCACCTCCAGACTCGACTATCCCGAGGCTCTGCTGCCTGGCCTTGCACCCTCAGCAGATTTCAGATCATCCAAAGCTCTGCTCCCTATGCCCTGTCTCGCTCCAAGTCCCATTCATCTTTCACCTCTGTGGCTCCCATTCCAACAAAGCCTCAAAATTCAGAATTCTCATCCTTGTGGTTCAATATTCCCGAAGGCCTTTGTCTCTCACTAGGTCTGTAACCTCCTCCAATCCCCTGTACCTCCAGCTGCCAATCCTAAAATCTGCAATACCCTCCCTCCCCTCTCTGCCTTCCTCTCATCCCTTCAGCCTACCCATTTGACGAAGCTTTGGTCACCCTGACCTGATATCTTACATTGCCTCTCTATCAAACCTTGTCAGATTACGCCCATGAAGCACCTTAGGATGTTTTGATATGTTTAGAGCATTAGAGTCATAGAGATTTACAGCACATAAAGATGTCCTTCAATCCAATGTGTCCGCGCTGGCCACCAAGCACTTGTCTATTCTAATCCCATTTTCCATAACTTTGTATGCTATAGCATTTCAAGTGCTCAACTTAATGCTTAAACTTTTGAGGGTTCCCGTCTTGACCACCCTTTCAAGCAGTGAGTTCCAGATTCCCACCACCCTCTGGGTGAAAAGGTTTTTCCTTATAACCCCTCTAATTCTCCTGCCCCTTACCTTAAATTTATACCTATGATTATTGACCCCTCTAAGGGGAAAGGTTCCTTCCTATCTACCCTATCTATGTCCCTCATAACTTTACACCTTGATCACCTCAGCCTTCTCTGCTCTATGGAAAACAACCCCAGCCTAACCAGCATCTAACTAGCTGAAACTCTCCAGCCCAGGCATCACTCTAGTGAATCTCCTCTGCATCCTTTCTAGTGAAATCATATCCTTCCTGTAGTGTGGCGACCAGAACTGCACACAGTACGCTAACTGTGGCCTAACCAGCATTTCATACAGCTCCATCATAACCCCCCCACCCCCTGCTCTTACATCTTTGCCTCAGCTAATAAATGATTTCTTAACCACCTTAGCTACCTGCCCTGCTGCCTTCAGGGATTTATGGGATGCATCCCAAGGTCCCGCTGGTCCTCTGTACTTCCTGGAGTCCTACTGTTCATTGTGTTTTCCCTTTCCTTGTTAATCTTCCCAAAATGCATCACCTCACCCTTTTCAGCGTTAAATTCCATTTGTCACTGTCCTGCCCATCTGACCAACCCGTCTATATTGTCCTGTTGTAGAAATGTTATGGTTCGTTATCCTGCTCTCTCAATGTTGCTGCTATCAGGACACAGGGGGAGGGGTGGAATTTTCCAGCCCCTCATCCCCTTGCCATTGGCCATCGGCGGGATCATCTGGTCCCACTGATGTCTATGGGAACCCACCGTGGGGGCTCCCCATCAGTGGGGCTAAAGGATCCCGCCAGCCAGAAGGGTTGGAAAATTCCTGCCTTTGCCTTTGAACTGCATCTGAGGTATCAAAACCCCACCGCTGTCACCTGGCAATTCTCAAAGCATTGACAGGGCACTCTTAATGTAACTGGATCAGCTTTTCAATCTTATTAATCATTGGCCACGGTGGTGTATTGACCAAGGTGACACTGTAGGAAACGGAGAGTGATGGCAAGCGGCTGGCACACTCCAACGGATCGTGTTGAAATAAGTCATGATAGAGCTTAGGGAAAACCCATGAGCCTTAGTAAACTGAACAATACGGCCAAGTTCCCAGACACCACTCCGAATGCTTCCTTCTTGGGCTTAATAACGCAAAGCACTCCGGAACGCCTGGTCGACACCAAAGCTGCTGGGTAAACTTGTTTGTGTGCAATGATGTTCCTTTTTCACGTTCACATATCTTTCATTTCCTTTCATTTTCTGAAATTCAGCTTCTTGCCACGGCAAATTCTCTTTGCAAACCAAAAGGATATTTTGTTTCACTATTCTGAACGAATGCTCTGGGGTCATGGGGCTCAAACCCCAACACGGTAGAATTTTAAATTTAATTAATAAAATCTGGAATATGAAATTAGTCTCCGTAAACCAATGACAATTTTTGAAAAACTCATCTGGTTCACTAATATCCTGGAGGGAAGGAAATCTATCATCCTTACCTGGTCTGACCTGCACGCGACTCCAGACCCACAGTAAAGTGGTTGGTACTTAACTGCCCCTCTGAAATGGCTGAGCGAGCCACTCAGTTCAAAGGCATGATGGCCTTACCAGCGACGCCCACATCCCAAATCAGAATTAACTTAAATTAATTAATGAGGTGCTTCATGCAGTTACAGCGGATATACAGAACAGAAACCAGCCTTTTGGCCCAACCATCTATACAAGTTTTGATGCTCCACTCGAGCATCTTTCTCTGTCTTCATCTCAGTCTATCATTGTAATCACATTCCCTTCTCCTCATACGCTAGTGTGGATTCCCCTTCACTTCAACCACTCCCTGTAGTAGCCGTTTCCACATTCTCACCATTCTTTGCGTAAAGAAGTTTCAAATGAATTCCTTGTGGAATTTTTTGCTGACGATCTCAGATTGGTGGTCTCTAGTTTTGCTCTTCCCCATGAGGGGTAACATTCTCTCTGGGCGGGATTTTCCACACACCCCCGCGCCGTGTTTTGCGATGGCTGTGGCGGCCCGCCATTGGCTGGTGATGGGGCCTTCTGGTTCCTGCCGCTGTCAGTGGGGTTTCCCGTTGATTGTTGATTGCCATCGGCGGGACTGGAAGATTGCGCCGACGGGAATGGCAAGAGAACCCCAGAGAGACAGTGGATAATGTCTCTATCCACTGTATCAAAGCATTAAATTATTTGAATGACTTTGATCAGTTTACTCCTTAGCTTTGTGAAATCCAGCCTGTCAATAATTTACTAATACGTACACCCAATCTTTTGTGCTATCGTCATTTGTAAATCTTCTCTGCACCCTCTCCAAGACCTCTAGATCTTTTCGATAATACTGCGACCAGAAATGCCGCAGAAAGTGTGGCCTAACTGTGATAACTTGAGGCTGGAACCAGTAAGTTGCATACAAATGTAAACTTTATTGCGAAAGCACGTTGAGGTGTTTACAGGCTCGACGCCATGTTACCACCCGGAGCACAGACCAGGGGCGGCCCACCGATTGATTGGCAAGAGGGAGGGGCAACCACTCCCATACCACGCTAACCAAGATTCAGTATACTTTTAGCCTAACCTCGCTACTTTCCGATTCAATCCCTCGAGAAATAACAACTAGTGCTTGGATTAATTTCTTTGGTGGTTTGCGGCACAACTTATAGTGATTTCAGATTGACTGGATTTTGTTGGCGGGGGCCATCAGTGAAGGGTCTTTTTGGGTGGTCAGACAGTGTGGTTATCTGACCTTGACTCGGGACTCCACTGGCTTGGATCGCTATTCTTGTGGTGGTGGGCACCATTCACCCCTTTTGCGTCCGTGTGATCTGGTGTCTTTAGAGATGCAATGCTCACCGGTGAGAATGGCTTTGTTCTATAGGCCTTGTTCTATAGTGTTCCAAAAGTCATTGATCCAATCAGCAGTGTGCAAAGTTTACAAAAGATTGTTAATTTTTCTTCTCTGCTGGTTGTTTTTTTAAAATTTAGAGTACCCAATTCATTTTTTCCAAAGAAAGGGCAATTTAGCCTGGCCAATCCACCAATCCTGCACATCTTTGGGTTGTGGGGGTGAAACCCACACAGACACGGGGGGAATGTGCAAACTTCTCTGCTGATTTTAAAGGCTTTGTAATTCAAGGAGACTGTTACTGAGGCAAGGAGATATCCTGTGCATATTGATAACTATCCTGTACAGTTCAGGAATGGTTTCATGTTCATGGCCTAATGTTAATGTACCGTATTGCAAGGGGCCTTTCAATTCTGTGTCAGATACTGATATTAATCGATAAGCCCTCCATGTCCTTGTCCAGGCCTCCCACTCCCACTGGAATATGTGTGCCTTTTCTGGGAACTCAGTTCACTGCTGGTTGAATGATGTCCCTAAGAGTCTATGTTCAGTGCTTAGTGGACATCACTCAAACCATTTGAGTCAGAGGACTTTGGGAACTGCCGGATGTACTATCTTACAGACTGACTGTTAAACCGATGGATGTAAAAGATCTTACGGCATTATTTCCAAAGAAGAGCAGGTGAGTTGTCCCTAGAGTTCCAGCCCTCAATCTTTCTGGCCGATATCCCGTTATCATTTGTGGCATCTTGCCTTGTTTCCTGCACTACAGTATTTCAGAAGAACCAAAATAAAAACAAAAAGTGCTCGATAAACCCAGCAGAGCTGGCAGCATCTGGAGAGAAACAGAGTTAACAGCCGGGATCATCCGGCCCTATCAAAGTCAATGGTAATTTATAATAATAATAATCTTTATTAGTGTCACAGGTAGGCTTACACTATCACTACAGTGAAGTTACTGTGAAAATCACCCAGTCGCCACACTCCAGCGCCTGTTCGGGTACACTGAGGGAGAATTCAGAATGTCCAATTTGCCTAACAGCACGTCTTTCGGGACTTGTGGGAGGAAACCGGAGCACCCGGAGGAAACCCACGCAAACGCAGGGAGACTTTGCACAGTCAGTGACCCAAGCCGGGAACCCTGCAGCTGTGAAGCAACAGTGCTACCCACTGTTAACATACTCCTAAACCCGTGCTGTTGAATGGCTCATCGGGGTTAGAGAAGACCGGGTGGGAAAGGGGGGGGGGGGGGGGTCGACTCCAGCGGGACCATAAGATCCCACTAAAGGGAAGGCCCGGAAAATCCCATCCATCGTTTTGAGTCCATATGACTCATTTTTCAAAAGGGCTGCATTGGTTATACAGCACGTTGGAATCTCCTAGAGTTGTGAAAGGTGCTATAAAAATAATAATGACTGTATGTATGTGTTTGAAATGCAATCAAGGGCTTTGACAGTTCACATGTGAAATAATAGTTACCGATAGAGTGATTCTTTAATTGTTTCTCCTGCATGTTCATACCTGTTAGCTTATTGCCTTTGGGATATTGAAGCGTTAATGCACCATCACTACTGTAAGTTTATTATAACTGTGTTGGTGAGACCGCACCCAGAGTACTGTAAGCAGTTAGATCTCCATACTTCAGGAGGGATTTCCTTAAGGAGGCAGTTCAGAGAAGGTCCACTTGGTTAATTTCTGGGGGCAGTATATTAGCATGGATAGAGGATTCGCTAACTAATAGAAGACAGAGTTGGGATAAGAAGGGCATTTGCCGAATGACAACCTGTAACTACTCGAGTGCCACAGGGATCAGTGCTGGGACCACAATTACTTGCAACATATATTAATTATTTGGAAATGAATGCACTATTGCCAAGTTTGCAGACGACACAAAAGTAGGTGGGAAGACAAGTGGTGATGGTGACACAAAGAGGACGTGATTCTCCGGCATCATTGCACTCTCGCTTGAGCGGAAAAAGGCCGGTGAATAGCGGGAGAAGCCGAAAATGAGAACTGCGCTAGGCGCCAAACGGCCCACTCCCAGAGGAAAAATTGGGATTGTGTTGTAGCACGGTAATAAACCAATTATCACCACTTAAGCCAACCCTTCTCCAATGACCTGTCATGATTCATCGGCCTCCCCAGCAAGTACTCACGCTGGCGCTGATTAGTCCTCCTTTTTAAAAACGTGAACTTGGCGGAAGGGTGTCTGTGAGCCGAGGAGGTGAGTAGTGATCTCCGCCTCCAGGCAACGAGGCTGGGGTCACTGGGCTTGTTGCCCCAATGCTCTACAAGGGGGTGGTGGACCCTTGGCTTGAGGGGAGAATCCCAGCTGAGGGTGGGGGAACCCTCTGCAGGGGTGGGATGCCATGCAAGGGTGGGGGGAGGCACTGGGTGGGGCAACAGGGGGGTAACCACGCACAGCATCACTATGCTAATCCTTAGATCGTGTGTATCCATTCCGGGGACAATCCTTGTCCCTGCCCGTCTGACACTGGCTGTGAGTCTGAAGGCTATCGCTAATAGGAAATTGCCAATCGTGGTTAAGTGAGCACTTCACACAACCCAAGTGGATTCCCATGGGTGGGCGGGCCATGTAGCATGTGGGAGTCATTGCCTAGCCTCCCAATCAGACCCCGATGCCTGGACACTGTGGGAGGCAACACGACACACGCAGCAGCCAACATCCAAACACCATGCAGGGGATGGGACAGAACTCTGGGGGCATGTCCACGGCCAAAGGGTGAATGAGTGCCATGGGGAGGGGATCAGCAGCCGGTCCAGGTGATGTTATGAGCGGGTGTCCGGGATACAGGGTCTGGGGCTGAAGAGGTGAGCGCGCTGTGGCCCGGGAGTGTGTGGATGGGTGGGGGGAGGGGAGTATCAATGGGGGAGTGGAGGGTCCCGGGGTTGGAGTCACCGTTGTTTGTCAGTCTAACACCCTCTTCCAATGCTTTACAGATATTGGCTGCTATGAAGGGATTTTGGACCCAGAACTTGCCGACATGCTGCTGCTGCTAGGCCAGGCGGCCAGACGCCAGAGACGGCAGCAGCGGCGGCAGCAGGTACTCAAGGCAGCGGCTCATGTGCCGGATTACGCACCACATCGTGAGGACCCGGCTGTCCATCAGACCAAGGGGGACCCAGAGGGGGAGGCCGCAAGAGCCCAGGGTGTACAGACATCACTGGTTGTTTGAACAGATGAAGAACGAGGAGACGGTGCGGCATCTGTGCCATGTCCTCGCTGATTTGGCACCACATGGAGGAGGAGGACGCCTGCTCCTGGCTGCCGTCAAGGTCACCACAGCCCTGAATTCTTATGCCTCAGGATCATTCCAGGTTTCTAGCGGGTTCTTTGTGGTATCTTGCAGGCCACAGCCCATGGATGCATCGACAGGTCACTGATACCTTGTTTGCCCAGGTAGAAAACTACATCAACTTTGACCTGGACCAAGCCCAGCAACATGCCCGGGCAGCAAGTTTCTCCGCGATCGCTAGGATGCCACAGGTCCAGGGGGTGATAGATGGCATGCATCATCGGGCCATCTACGTTAACAGAAAGGGGTTCCAGTCCCTGAACATACAGCTCATGTGTGGCCACCAGATGAAGATGATGCACGTGTGTGCACACTTCCCAGGGAGTGTCCACCACAGTTACATCCTGGGGCAGTCAGTCATCCCCGGGCTCTTCAGGCCCACCCCAGGATGGATGGCTGGTTCTTGGGGGATAAGGGGTACCTACTGAGGACCTGGCTAATGACGGCAGTACAGAGGCCAGAGACCGAAGCGGAGACCCGGTACAATGAGGCCCATATAGCCATCCGGGCTGTGATTGTGTGGTGCATCGCACTTCTCAAGATGCGATTCCAATGCCTTGACCACTCCGGTGGTGCCCTGTAGTACCACGGCTGGAGGGTCACCCGTTTTGTGGTGGTCTGCTGTGTCCTCCACAATCTGGCACAGCAGCAAGATGGAGATAGGTGATAAGGAACATGTACCACCTACGAGGAGGAGGAGGAGGAGGAGGAGGATGAGGATGATGAAGTGGTGTTGGACCTGCAGTGGCTGGAGAACGAGACCAGGGAGGAACCGAAGGCCCAGCCGGAGGCTGCAGGACAGGCAGCAGCGGCGAGGGTCCGGCAAGCCCGGAGAGCCAGGGAGGCCCGCTTCCCTGAGGACCTGGTCTCGTCCACTCAATGTTGGCGATGTCTCCTGTGCCTTCTGGGACTTCTCTAATTAGCGATGAATTTGCTGGAGTGTCGCTGACATCTCCCCGAATATCTCGACTGCTCCCTATCGTCTCCATTAGCTCCAGGATTACCACTTCCATATTCTCAGCTGGGAACCAACTGGATCCTGGGATCCAGCATCCCTCCGACTGCTGTCTCGCCTGGGGGTTCCTGCCTCCACCTGATGTACATCAGCAGCTGTGCGGTGCTCAGCAGATTGTGCCCCAGAAGCCTGACCACTAACATCTCCCACTGAGGTGCGTGTATCTGCGCTGGTGGAGGGTGAAGATGACAGCTGTGACATCTCGACTGTGTCTTCCTCGGAGCTCTCCTCCGAGCTGACCTCCTGGGAGGCTGGAAAGGGAGCCGCCTTGGATTGGCCGACGCCATCGGCTGGAAGTCCTGCAGGAGAATGGACATGTGGTCAGTGGGAGGGATGGGTCAGTCAGTAAGGCAATATCAACACACTTTGGCAGGGCGTCTGGTTGGGGCCAATGGTTCATCACCTCTGCGGCTTCCGCCAATCTCCGGGTTGGTGACTGCCCAGTTCTCGGTCACCCCCGTCACCTCCTGGGCACGCCCCTGAAAGAAGGTGGGAATTCTTAAATCCGGCACCCCACCGCCAGTCTGGGTCCTCTCCCGATGATTGTGTGAGAGCTTTGCCTGAGGAGGCACAGAGAGGGCATCATTGGACACACGGGTGGTTCACAGTGGTGAGAGGGGGGTGCGAAGGAGGGGTTGGGGAGGGGGCGTTGGTGTCTACTCACTTGTGTAGGTCGTTGAGCTTTTTACGGTTCAGGAGGTCGGTCTTCCTGGTCATACTCCTAAACCTTACAGCCGTAACCACCTCGTCCCAGGCAGCACTGGCTGCCCTGTGGCTCATCTCTGGGACCCTCGCCGTCACAGGACATCTCTCCTGGCCTCCACTGTGTCTAGCAGCTTCCCTGTGTAGTGATATGCATTAACAAGCGTATGTGTAAATATATATAGCCTCCGACCAGTAGGTGTCAGGCACGTAGTAGCACATGACACTGCAGCCTGGGGGGGGAATCATGAGGAGAAACTATCATGGTCAGTCAGATTTGTATTAGTTCCAGTTTTATCGATTGATTTCCGACACAAAGTTTATTATACTATAATAAAATTAACTCGTCTTGAACTAGGTGTTCTTTCATATGCCGACTCAGTAATTGTCTGTGTATAAGAACATAATAGTCGGGTTCCCACTGCTGAATCTTGGGGCCGGTCTCCTCGGCACCATTATTGGGAGCTGACTGGGGTTGACTGAGCAAGTGCTGCTCGACCTTGTTAGCAGGGGGCTGGTGAGCGCAATGCTGGCAAATTGGCTGGTGAGCCTTTATGTGCGGCGAGAAGCCTGTGGGGCCTCATTAAGTGGACCAATTAATGTTGAATAACTGCCGGCCTCGCTGGACCGAGAGCCGGGAAGCTCACGGCACTCTACCACACGTAGAAATCTTTCCAGAGAATTGCACCCAGAGTCTACAAGGAGGTATAGGCCAGGATTCTCCAAAAACCCAGCCAAGTGTTGACGACGGTGTCAAAACCAGCACGAACGACGCTGCGTCAATGGGCCTCCAGGCCCAGTAATTCTTCTCTTCTTCGGGGGCAGAATGGCACCACAGTACTGTGCGCTGCTCCGGTGTCGAAAGCCGGCCCTATACGACCGCCGCGGGTCCGCGCATGCGTGCCACGCCCGGCGCGGGTCTGCACAGGCGCGCCATGGCCGTCTCCGCGCCGGTGCATGCACGTGGTGGCCGTATCCGTGCCGGCCGCCAGGCAACATGGCAGAGCCCAACAGGGGTCCGGCACGGAGGAACATAGGCCCCTCCCCCGGAATGACCACGCCTGACAATCGGTAGCCCCCGATCGCGGGCCTGGCCACCGTGGAGGCCCCCTCAGAGTCAGATCCCCCCAGCAGGATGGCCCCTGCAGCCAGAACGCCGAGGTCCCGCCGGGTGGGACCATATGTAAACCATGCCGGTGGAATTCGGCCTGTCGAGCGCGGAGAATTGCAGCTGGGGCCGCTTTCAATTGTCCCCAACTGCTGCCGTGGCGACTGGGCAGGCGCAATTTCCTGGTCACTGGAGAATCGGCGGCCCAGCGTCGGAGCGGCGTGGCAGGATTCTCGCGCACTCTCCGCGATTCTCCGACCCGGTGCGGGCTCGGAGAATCGTGGCCATAGACAGGTTAGGTGTGATGGAACCATCAATTCACTAGACACGTGCTTTAAGATATGAACAGTGGTTTTAATCTACTTACTACAGAGCCAGCCTGTTACCCATTGAACTCTCGATGAACTGGCAGGCTGGCTCTGGACAAGGGTATTTATACAGTAGTCCAGGGGGAGGAGTCATGGGCGGAGCCAAGGGTGGAGCCCTGTACAAACTCCTGAGCATTCCCAGAGCTACTCCCCCTAGTGGTCGGATAATGCTACTGCGCTTACAATGGTATTGGTAAATACAGTGTGAATTACTGAGTTACATTCACCACATTCACCCCCTGCAAAAAAATTAAGTCCGTTGGGGGTGGTGGTCTACAAAGTAAGTCTGTCCGGTGGTCGAACTGTCCGCTGTGATCTGCGGAGCACCGGGGTTGCAGCCTCTTGCGATGGCTGGATGGGTGTTGTGTGCTGGGGTACGATGGCAGACTCCAGGGAGGGTTGTGTCCGAGCTTCATACTCTTCTGGTTCGACTGGGGACTGGGGGTGCTGGGGTCTGGCCGGCGCGGGTGCACGGAACTGGTGGAGCAAGCTCGTGGGCTCGGGAGCGCGAGGGGGCGGCAGCATGGGGTGTAGGGTGAGGGGTCCTTCTGTGGGAGTAGAGGGGGTGCTGGATCCGGCGGGTGCCAGATCCTGGAGGGATACTGTGTCCTGACGGCCGTCAGGGAACTCGACGAAGGCGTACTGGGGGTTGGAGTGGAGCAGGCACACCTTCTCAACAAGGGGGTCGGTTTTGTGTGCCCTGACGTGTTTCCTCAGGAGTACCGTGCCCGGTGTCCTCAGCCATGCCGGAAGTGAGACCCCCGTGGTAGTGCCCCTGGAAAAAATGAAGAGCCTCTCGTGAGGGGTCTGATTGGTCGCTGTGTATAAGAGGGACCTAATAGCGTGGAGCGCGTCTGGGAGGATTTCCTGCCACTGGGAGACTTGGAGCTTTCTAGACCGGAGGGTCAGTAGGACGGTCTTCCAGACCGTCGCGTTCTCCCTCTCCACCTGCCCGTTCCCCCTGGGGTCGAAGCAATGCCCTTGTCGAGCAGGTACTGACGCAGCTCGTCGCTCATGAAGGACGAACCCCGATCGCTGTGCATGTAGCTGGGGAAACCAAACAGGGTGAAGATGCTATGCAGGGCCCTAATGACTGTGTGGGAGGTCATGTCGGGGCACGGGATAGCGAATGGGAAACGGGAGAACTCATCTACGACGTTTAGAAAGTAAACGTTCTTGTTAGTTGAGGGGAGTGGCCCTTTGAAATCAATCACGGGGCGTTCAAAGGGCCTAGAATCCTTGACCAGGTGGGCCCTGTCTGGTCTATAGAAGTGCAGTTTGCACTCCGCACAGATCGGGCAGTCCCTGGTGACCGCTTTTACCTCCTCGTTGGAGAAAGGCAGGTTTCGGACCCTGATGTACTGGGCGAGCCGGGTGACCCCCGGGTGGCAGAGGTCGTTGTGGATGACTTTCAGTCGGTCAATCTGCGTGCTGGCGCATGTCCCGCGGGATAGGGCATCTGGGGGCTCGTTGAGCTTCCCAGGTCGAAACTTAATATCGTAGCGAAAGGTGGAGAGTTCGATCCTCCACCGAAGAATTTTATCATTTTTTATTTTGCCCCTTTGCGAGTTATCAAACATAAAGGCAACCGATCTTTGATCGGTGATGAGGGTGAACCTCCTACCTGTGAGGTAGTGCCTCCAGTAACGAATAGCCTCCACAATGGCTTGTGCTTCTTTCTCGACTGAGGAGTGTCGGAGTTCTGAAGCGGAGAGGGTACGGGAGAGAAATTCAATGGGCCTCCCTGCCTGATTTAAAGTGGCTGCTAGAGCTACCACTGAGGCGTCGCTCTCAACCTGGAATGGAGTGGATTCATCCACCACCCGCATGGCCGCTTTGGCGATGTCCTCCTTGATGCAGCTGAAGGCCTGGCGTGTCTCAGCTGACAGGGGAAATCGTGTGGCCTTAAAGAGTGGGCGGGCTTTGTCCGCATATTGAGGGACCCACTGGACGTAGTAGGAGAAAAAGCCCAAGCACCATTTGAGGGCCTTGGGGCAATGGGGGAGGGGGAGTTCTAAGAGGGGGCGCATGCTGTCCGGGTCTGGGCCCAGGACTCCGTTTTCCACGATGTAGCCGAGGATGGCCAGTCTGTTTGTGTGGAAAAAGCATTTATCTTTGTTGTAGGTGATGTTTAATTTCTGTGCCGTCAAGGGCCCAGCGCCCCACATGGAGGCTGGAAGGTGCCTTACTAGCTGACAAGGCCTTCAGCGAAAGGATAGCGCGGGCCATAGCGGAGTACACGGAGAACAACCAAAACGGGGAGGTCTCATCCTCCACGTTCTGGGAAGCGCTTAAGGCCGTACTAAGAGGGGAAATCATTGCCCACAAAGCGCAAAGAGATAGGGAGGAAAGGGTGGCTAGGCAGAAGCTGGTCGACTCCATACTGGAGGTAGACCGTAAATACTCCGAGGCCCCGACCGTAGAGCTCCTGGCGGAGAGAAAAGAATTACAAAGAAACTTTGACCTGCTCTCCACCAGGAAAGCAGTGCACCAACTCCGCCAGGCACGCGGGGCCCTGTACGAACACGGAGACAAAGCCAGCCGCCTGTTGGCACACCAGCTGAGAAAGCAGGCAGCCAGCAGGGAAATTGCGCAAATCAGAGGTACCAGAGGCACGTGGGAAACAGAACCAGAGAGGATTAACGAAACCTTCAAGGCCTTCTACCAAGAGCTATACACCTTGGAGCCCCCAACGGGGAAGGCTGGGATGAACCGGTTTCTTGATGGACTGGACATACCAGTCGTGGGAGAGGGCAGAAAACGGGATCTGGAAGCACCACTAGCACTGGGAGAGATCATGGAGAGCATTAGCTCCATGCAGACGGGGAAGGCGCCGGGACCGGACGGATTCCCGGCGGACTTCTACAAAAAATTCGCGACAGCGCTGGCCCCGCACCTGCGGGAGATGTTCACAGACTCGCTAGCTAGGGGCACACTGCCGCCCACGTTAGCACAGGCCTCAATCTCGCTGATACCTAAGAAAGACAAGGACCCAACGGAATGTGGGTCATACAGACCCATATCTCTGCTGAACGCAGACGCCAAAATACTGGCCAAAATCCTAGCCAAAAGGCTAGAAGACTGTGTACCTGAGGTGGTCACAGAGGACCAGACGGGCTTCGTCAAAGGTAGACAGCTTACCGCGAACATCAGGCGCCTGCTGAACGTGATAATGACCCCCTCCGGGGAGAGAACACAAGAGGTGATCGTCTCCCTGGACGCAGAAAAGGCCTTCGACAGAGTCGAATGGAAATACCTCATAGAGGTACTGGAGCGGTTCGGGCTTGGAACAGGGTTCACCGCTTGGGTAAAGCTCCTATACAACGCTCCCATGGCGAGTGTACGGACCAACAATACCAACTCCCAATACTTCCAGCTGCACAGGGGCACCAGACAAGGATGCCCACTGTCCCCGCTGCTGTTCGCACTAGCAATCGAACCGCTAGCAATCGCGCTCAGGGCAGCAAAAAATTGGAGGGGGATCCGAAGGGGAGGTAGAGAGCACAGAGTCTCACTCTATGCGGATGATCTGCTCCTCTATATCTCGGACCCACAAAGCAGCATGGACGGAATCATAGCGCTCCTGAAAGAGTTTGGAGCCTTCTCGGGCTACAAACTCAACATGAGCAAAAGTGAGATCTTCCCAGTACACCCGCAAGGGGGGGGGGGGGGGGGGGGGGGGGGCAGCACTAAAGGGCCTGCCGTTCAAACAAGCCCAAAATAAATTCCGCTACCTGGGGATCCAAATAGCCCATGACTGGAAAGGGATCCACAAATGGAACCTCACCAGCCTGACGGAGGAAGTTAAAAAGGACCTGCAAAGATGGAACACACTCCCGCTCTCCCTCGCGGGGAGAGTCCAGACGATCAAAATGAACGTACTGCCCAGGTTCCTCTTCCTGTTTAGATCCATTCCGATCTACATCCCCAAGGCCTTTTTCAAAGCGCTGGACAAACATATCATGGCGTTCGTATGGGGGGGTAAAATTGCTAGGATCCCAAAGAAGGTCATACAAAAAACAAAATCCAGGGGAGGGTTAGCCCTCCCGAATCTACAATTCTACCACTGGGCAGCAACAGCCGAGCGAGTAAGGGGATGGATCCAGGAGCCAGAAGCCGAGTGGGTGCGTGCGGAGGAGGCCTCCTGCATGGGAACCTCCCTCCGGGCCCTCGCCACAGCAGCACTCCCATCCCCACCCAAAAAACACTCCACCAGCCCAGTGGTGACGGCCACCCTCCAATCCTGGAACCAACTGCGGCAGCAATTTGGCCTGTACAAAATGTCGGACAAGGCTCCCATCTGCAACAACCATAGGTTCACACCAGCACTGACTGACGCCACCTTCAAAAGGTGGAGGCAGGACGGGGGGACACTGACAGTCAAGGACCTATACACGGACGACAGGATCGCAACACTGGACGAACTGACAGAGAAATTTCAGCTAGCTGGGGGGAACGAGCTACGGTACCTGCAGCTCAAAAACTTCCTACGAAAGGAGACAAGGACATACCCACAACTGCCACGACGGACACTACTGGAAGACCTACTGGACGCAAGTATCCTACAGAAAGGGAACTGTAGTGACATGTATGACCGACTGGTAGATAGGGACGACACCGTACTGGACGCAACAAGAAGGAAATGGGAGGACGACCTGGGGATGGAGATAGGGTGGGGACTCTGGAGCGAAGCACTGCATAGGGTCAACTCCACCTCCACGTGCGCAAGGCTCAGCCTGACGCAACTAAAAGTGGTACATAGAGCCCACTTAACGAGAAACCGTATGAGTAGGTTCTTCCCGGAGGTGGAGGACAAATGTGAGCGGTGCCAGAGAGGCCCGGCCAACCACGCCCACATGTTCTGGTCTTGCCCCAGACTTGTGGAGTACTGGACAGCCTTCTTCGAGGCTATGTCCAAAGTGGTGGGGGTGAGGGTGGAGCCATGCCCGATAGTGGCGGTCTTCGGGGTTTCAGACCAGCCAGATCTATTCCTGGGGAGGAGGGCGGACGCCCTTGCCTTTGCCTCCCTGATTGCCCGCCTTAGAATCCTGTTTGGCTGGCGGTCAGCAGCACCACCCAGAGCTGCAGACTGGCTGTCCGACCTCTCGGAATCTCTCCAAATGGAGAAAATCAAATTCGCCATCCGAGGGTCGGACGACGGCTTCCACAGAACGTGGGAGCCATTCATGCAACTGTTCCGGGACCTGTTTGTGGCCAACGTACAGGAGGAAGAATAGTCGGGTGGCCAAGAACCAGGGGAAAATGGACGGGAATCGGGGGAAGGTAGCCGGGGGGAGGGAGGGGGGGGGGGGGCTACGGGCTCGGTATGGGGGTTTGATGGCAAGCCAAGGCCCAAAACCAAACTATAAATAAATGCCTATAAACATGTGCCTCGGCCATATTGGGGAATGTAAAATATGTATGCTGGCTAAAGGGGGCGGCCACAATTATTGTTATGAAGATGCTTACCTGTAAATATTCATGTTAAATTTTTGTGTTTTCCTTTTTTTTTTCTCTCTCTCTCTAATAACTTGTAATTTGTCATATATAAAATATGAAAACTCAATAAAAAAACATTTAAAAAAAAAAAAAATTTCTGTGCCGTCTGGAAAAAACGGTGGAGGCTGGCGTCATGGTCCTGCTGGTCATAGCCGCAGATGGTGACATTGTCCAAGTACGGAAACGTGGCCCGCAGCCCGTACTGGTCCACCATTCGGTCTATTGCTCGTTGGAACACCGAGACCCCATTAGTGACACCGAAGGGGACCCGGAGGAAATGGAAGAGGCGGCCATCGGCCTCGAATGCCGTGTAGTGGCGGTCCTCCGGGCGGATTGGGAGCTGGTGGTATGCAGACTTCAGATCCACCGTGGAAAAGAGCCGATACTGGCTGATCTGATTTACCATGTCTGCAATCCTGGGGAGGGGATACGCGTCGGGGAGCGTAAATCTATTTATGGTCTGACTATAGTCGACAACGATGCGGAATTTTTCCCCGGTCTTAACGACCACCACCTGAGCTCTCCAGGGACTATTGCTGGCCTCTATAATCCCCTCACTAAGAAGCCTTCGGACCTCTGATCTGATAAATACCCTATCCTGCAGGCTGTACCGCCTGCTACGAGTGGCTACGGGTTTACAGTCCTTTGTGAGATTGGCGAAGAGAGGAGGGGGGGAGATTCGCAGCATAGCGAGGCTGCAGATAGTGAGTGGGGGCCCGCCGAAGCTGAGGGTGAGGCTCTTAAGGTTACACTGAAAATCTAGGCCTAATAAGAGTGGCGCGCAGAGGTCGGGCAAAACGTAGAGTTGAAATTTTGAGTAGCTAGCGCCTCGGATTGTGAGTGTCCCGGCGGTGCGCCCCTGGATCTGGACAGAATGGGAGCCTGAAGCGAGCGAGATAGTTTGCCGCACGGGGAAAACGGGGAGCGAACAGCGTCTTACCAGGTCTGGGTGTATGAAGCTCTCAGTGCTCCCGGAGTCGAAAAGGCATGCCGTGTTGTACCCGTTGATTTGGACCTCTGCCATCGAATTTTGCAGATGCTTCGGGCGTGATTGATCTAGGGTGACTGCGCCGAGTTGCGGGCCGCGTGTCGAGCGCCCGGGGAGGTCGTACTCTTCTGATGAGTTGTCCGAGCGTGGAGATGCAGGTCGGGCCCATGGATCGCACGTGGCGGGCGGCGAGGAAGATGCCATCCAAGATGGCGGCCCCCATGAGACGTACGTGGCCGGCCGCATAGTGGAGGTTTGCCAAGATGGCGGCCTCCATGGATCGCACGTGGCGGGAGGGGGCGGGGTCGGGGCACAGGCCACAGCGTTTCGGGCCCCGCGGGCCTGCGTGTGTGGGGAGTGATTACTTTGTGCCGCTGGGGAGTTGGAAGCTGGGGCCCTTTTTGTGAGGCACTCTCGCGTAGTGGCCTTTCCGCCCGCAGCTGCTGCAGGTCGCGTTGCGGGCCGGGCAGTGCTGCTGCGGGTGCTTATTCTGGCCGCAGAAATGGCAGGCTGGAGCAGCATAGTGGCTGGCTGGAGCAGCATAGTGGCTGGCTGGGGCAGCATGGTGGCTGGGCGGCCGCGTGGCACAGGCCTGGGGGAGTCGCTGGTCAGGGGCCCATGATTGGGTCGCGGGGTCCGCGGGGAACGAGGTGAGGCTGCGGAAGGAGACCTCCATCGTGGTAGCAATTTCCGCAGTTGTTTCTAAGTCCTGGGCCCCCTTTTCCAGCAGTCGTTGGCGGACATAATTAGACCTGAGGCCCGCTACAAAAACATCGCGTACAGCAAGTTCTCTATGGTCAGCCGCGGTAACTGCTTGATAGTTACAGTCATTTGATAGATTATTGAGCTCTCTTAAAAATTCGGCGAGTGATTCTGTAGGCCACTGGCGTCGAGTCGTGAACACATGGCGTGCGTAAACTTCGTTAATGGGCCTTACATACATCTTATTGAGTATCGCTAGCGCTGCAGTATATGAACTGGCTGAGTTTAGTTGCGTAGAGATTCTGTGGCTCACCCTCGCGTGCAGTAGACTTAACTTCTGTTCCTCTGTTGTTTCGGCTGTGCCCGCTTCTGCCAGGTAGGCCTTAAAGCACCGTAGCCAGTGGGAGAAGATTTCTTTTGCCTCTGCATCCTGTGGCTCGAGTTCCAGGCATCCAGGCTTGAGGTCTGATTCCATGATCGATCCTGACTGTTCTTAAGTAGAATAAATTGATGGAACCATCAATTCACTAGACACGTGCTTTAAGATATGAACAGTGGTTTTAATCTACTTACTACAGAGCCAGCCTGTTACCCGTTGAACTCTCGATGAACTGCAGGCTGGCTCTGGACAAGGGTATTTATACAGTAGTCCAGGGGGAGGAGTCATGGGCGGAGCCAAGGGTGGAGCCCTGTACAAACTCCTGAGCATTCCCAGAGCTACTCCCCCTAGTGGTCGGATAACGCTACTGCGCTTACAATGGTATTGGTAAATACAGTGTGAATTACTAAGTTACATTCACCACAAGGTGAATGGGCAAAAACCTGGCTGATGGAATATAAGGTGGAAAAATGTGAAGTTATTGCACTTTGGTCGTAATAATAAAGGCACTGACTATTATTTAAATGGAGAAAGACTGCAGAAAGCTGCTGCACAGAGGGATTTGGGGGTTCTCGTGCATCAAACACAAAAAGCCAGCATGCAAGTTCAGCAGGTATTTGGGAAGGCAAATGGAATGTTGGCCTTCATTTCAAAGGGAATGGAGTATAAAATAGGGAAGTCTTGTTAAAACTATACCAGGCACAAGTTAGACCACAGCTGGAATACTGTGAACAGTATTGGTTCCCTTATCTAAGGAAAGATATAGTGGCACTGGAGGCAGTCCAGATAAGGTTCACTAGGTTGATCTGGGTATGGAGGAATTTTCTTATGAGGTTGAGCTGGTTGGGCCTGTAATCATTGAAGTTTAGAAGAATGAGATGTGACCTTATTGAAACATTTAGGTTTTGAGGGGATTTTACAAGGTCGAGAGGATGTTTCCCCTCATGGGGGAATCTCAAACGAGCGGGAATAGTTTCAGAACGAGGGGGTTGCCCATTTAAAATGGAGACGAGGAGGAATTCATTCTCTGAGGGATCGTTCGAATTCTTTTCCCCTTGGAGGCTGAGCCACTGAATCAAGGCAGACTCTTGAATTGGAGGGCACATGGGATAATTGGGAGGCAGGCTTAACCACGATCTAATTCAATAATGTAGGAGGCTCGAGAAGCTAAATGGCCTACTCCTGCTCCTGTTATTATTGAGTCCCTCTTGATTCACCCAGCTGGTACAAAAATCATTCAACAAATGTTACACCTTGGCGTCTTCATTTCCTCTTGTTACTTGTCATCTGAACGAGCAAGCTTTCTTCGCCAGAGTATTGCTCAGTGACAGTTCCCACGTAGACCTCTGCTGTGTGCTGCATTTGAGGTCAGGAAAAGCCATGAAAACAGGCCAACCAAGTTGTGATTACAGAGCAGCCCTGCCACCACCTGTGCAGTTGAATAGAGACAATATAAATTTGGCTTTAGTTGAAAGGAGCTTGTTGATAGGGGACAACGTGCAAGGGTTTGATGGCTTCGATAGCGTTTCAGTGAGAGGATTTTATCATTTGAGTGTAGCTTGGACTGATTCAGGAAGTGCTTGGAGGCCCCGATTGGACGTTACTGTGAGCAATCGCAGGGAAAAATCATTTAAACATCATGCGTTTATTCACTTTCTTTGCGCCCTTAATTCTCATTGTTGGTCGTAACATTTGAGCACCTCCAAGCCACACACCGTCTGCACTTGGAGCAATATCACCGTTCCTTCACTGTTGCTGAATCAAAATCAGGGAATTACCCCCTAACATGGACTTCTGGGGTGAGTGGTCGCACATAGGGCAGCTCCTGCTTGAAGGGGTAGAAAAGAGCTCTTTAAATCCAAAATTGGGTGATACTTTGACTGAAAAGTGTAACTGAAGTTCAGAGGAGAAGTCACTATCCGTGTGGTGTTTGCACATTCTCCCCGTGTCTGCGTGGGTTTCACCCCCACAACACAAAGATGTGGAGGTTAGGTGGATTGGCCTTGTTAAATTGCCCCTTAGTTGGGAAAAAATGAATTGGGTACTTTAAATGAAAAAAAAGGGTCAGTGCAATTTGAAAAGCCCCAGATGGAACAGTTGATGGCCTTCATCAAGGATGAGTCCCACCAGCGGAGGATATGTTAGTGATTTCATAATTGGGACCAATTCAGGGCCATAATAAGATAATCACCCACAGGAATCTCAGGAGAAGATACCTGAAGAGTGGTAAGAATGTGGAACTTGCTGCCACATGGAGCAGTTGAGAACAGTATAGATTCATTTAAGGCAAAGCTGGATCAGTAAATGAGGGAGAGATGAATAAAAGGATAGGAAATGACTTGAGTGGAGCATAAACACTAGCTTGGAACTTCCAATGACACCTGCAGAAGTGGTACACATTTGTAGGCCTCATCTGTGACTGATTGGGGGTGATTCTCTGATATGGAGCCCACGTGTTCGCACCGTTGTGAATGCTGTCGCGTTTCACGATGGCTCGAACCGGGCACTGGTACGACGCCCACAGGGGACCAGCATGGCACTTGAGCAGTTCACGTCGCTCAAGCCTCCTTTCATGGCGCCAAATGCGCTTGCGCAGTTGGGCCGCACAAACCTGCGCATGCGCGGGGGACTTCTTTAGCGTGCGGCCCCGACTCATCATGGCGTCGGTGCTCAGGGCCGGTGTGCCAGAAAGTAGGGGGGAGAGGCTGGCCCACTGATTGGTGGGCTCCAATCGCAGGCCAGACCCCATCGGAGGCTTCCCCCGGTAAAGGACCCCCCCCCCCCCCCACAAGCCGTCCCCTGACCGTTCCCGCAAAGTTCCCGGCGGCAGCGACCAGGGGTGAAACGGCGCCGGCGGGACTCTGTCGTATCGGCGCGGCCACTCAGCCCATCCGGGCCGGAGAATCGGCGGGGTGGCTCTGGCGCAAATGGCGCCAATTCTCCGCACCACCAAGAATCGCATACCGGCGTCGGGGCGTCATGGCGCGTTTGCGGCGATTCTCTGGCCCGGTGCAGGGCTCGGAGAATCGCCCCCATTACTCTTGAGGTTGAATTTCAAAATATTAAAACTTTGATGGATTTTCTGTCAAATAAAATCTGGGGCGGGATTCTCACAAGGGGTGATTTTGTTGTTTTGATTGTTTGGTAAGGGGCAATAAGATTGTAAGGGGGAAACTGCCCCCCCCCCCCTCCTCCCGCCATTTGTAGTGTTTTTCTTTTTGGAGGGGGTGACCTGTGGTTTTGGATCCGTCTGTGTTTGTGTGGAGGAGGGGGGCCCACGGGGAGCCGTTTGCACAGACCAAGGAGGGAACGGACGGGGAGGGGTGGAGGGATAGGTAGGAGGGGTCTTCGGGCAGAAGCTGCCATGCTGGCAAGTAATGCTGGTGAATGGAAGTGAAGTGGGGGAGGTGGCCGCAGGTGTTGGCCAAGTGGGGGTGGGAAGGGGTCCGGGGGGGGGGGGGGGGGGGGGGGGGGGGTATGCCACCTGTCAGCATTGGAGAATGAGTGGGATCATGGGTGCAGAAGGAGGCCATCGTGGATGGGCCCGGTTTAGGACAAACTCAAAGGAGGTAGAATTGGATGGGGATGATGGCAATGGTGGAGTGGTATTATCGCTAGACTAGTAATCCAGCAACCCAGAATCATGCTCTGGGGACCTGGGTTTGAATCCCACCATGGCAGATAGTGAAATTTGAATCCAATAACAATCTGGAATTAAAAGTCAAAACGTGACCATGAAACCATTGTCGATTGTTGTAAAAATGCATCTGGTTCACTAATGTCCTTTCAGGAAGGAAATCTGTCGTCCTTACCTGGTCTGATCTACATGTGACTCCAGATCCACACTAATGTGGTTGACTCTAAAATGTACGGGATTGGCAATAAATGCTGGCCCAGCCAGTGACACCCACATCCCATGAACAAATTTTTAAAAAACGGTAGAGAGGAATGGAGGCGCAGGCTTCTGGTAAGGTTCATGACATGGAACGTACAGGGACTGAACGGGCCGGCGATGAGGTCTTGGATCTTTGTGCAGTGAAGGGGATTGAAGGCGGGGGTGGTCTTTCTGCAGGAGATGTACCTCCGGGTGAAGGATCAGGTTAGGTTGAGAAAGGGATGGTGGGTCAGGTATTTGACTCGAGGTTTGATTGAAAGGGTAGGGGGTTGCGGCCATCTTGCTGAGCAAAAGGACAGGGTTTGTAGGGGCCAAGAACGTGCGGGAGCCGGGTGGGAGATATGTGCTAGTGAACGGGCCGTTAGAGGCGACGTCAGTGGTGCTAGTGAACGTTTACGTGCTGAATTAGGACAACGTGGGGTTTGTGAAGGGGTTGTTGGGAGCGATTCCGGACCTGGACGATTCAAAACAGAGGTAAAAAAACCAACATAAGTGTACTTTACCTGAATGCTCGTAGTATTCGGAACAAAGTAAATGAGTTGGTGGCACAAATCATCGTAAATGACTATGATTTAGTGGCCATTACTGAAACATGGTTAATGGATGGTCACGACTGGGAGTTAAATATCCGAGGGTATCAAACTATTCGGAAGGACAGAGTGGATGGTAAGGCAGGTGGTGTTGCGCTGTTATTTAAGGATGACATCCGGGCAATAGTAAGGGATGACATCGGTGCTATGGAGGATAAGGTTGAATCCATTTGGGTGGAAATCAGGAATAGTAAGGCGAAAAAGTCACTGATAGGAGTAGTCTATCGGACACCAAATAGTAACGAGATGGTGGGGCAGGCAATAAACAAAGAAATAACTGATGCATGTAGAAATGGTACGGCAGTTATCATGGGGGATTTTAATCTACATGTCGATTGGTTTAACCAGGTCGGTCAAGGCAACCGTGAGGAGGAGTTTATAGAATGTATCCGCGATAGTTTCCTAGAACAGTATGTAATGGAACCTACGAGGGAACAAGCGGTCCTAGATCTTGTCCTGTGTAATGAGACAGGATTGATTCATGATCTCATAGTTAGGGATCCTCTCGGAAGGAGCGATCACAATATGGTGGAATTTAAAATACAGATGGAGGGTGAGAAAGTAAAATCAAATACTAGTGTTTTGTGTTTAAACAAAGGAGATTACAAGGGGATGAGAGAAGAACTAGCTAAGGTAGACTGGGAGCTAAGACTTTATGGTGGAACAGTTGAGGAACAGTGGAGAACCTTCCAAGCGATTTTTCACAGTGCTCAGCAAAGGTTTATACCAACAAAAAGGAAGGACGGAAGAAAGAGGGAAAATCGACCGTGGATATCTAAGGAAATAAGGGAGAGTATCAAATTGAAGGAAAAAGCATATAAAGTGGCAAAGATTGCTGGGAGATTAGAGGACTGGGAAATCTTTAGGGGGCAACAGAAAGCTACTAAAAAAGCTATAAAGAAGAGTAAGATAGAGTATGAGAGTAAACTTGCTCAGAATATAAAAACAGACAGTAAAAGTTTTTACAAATATATAAGACAAAAAAGAGTGGCTAAGGTAAATATTGGTCCTTTAGAGGATGAGAAGGGAGTTTTAATAATGGGAAATGAGGAAATGGCTGAGGAACTGAACAGGTTTTTGGGTCGGTCTTCACAGTGGAAGACACAAATAACATGCCAGCGACTGATAGAAATGAGGCTATGACAGGTGAGGACCTTGAGAGGATTGTTATCACTAAGGAGGGAGTGATGGGCAAGCTAATGGGGCTAAAGGTAGACAAGTCTCCTGGCCCTGATGGAATGCATCCCAGAGTGCTAAAAGAGATGGCTAGGGAAATTGCAGATGCACTAGTGATAATTTACCGAAATTCACTAGACTCTGGGGTGGTCCCGGTGGAATGGAAATTAGCAAACGTGACGCCACTGTTTAAAAAAGGAGGTAGGCAGAAAGCAGGAAATTATAGGCCAGTGAGTTTAACTTCGGTAATAGGGAAGATGCTGGAATCTATCATCAAGGAAGAAATTGCGAGGCATCTGGATAGAAATTGTCCCATTGGGCAGACGCAGCATGGGTTCGTAAAAGGCAGGTCATGCCTAACTAATTTAGTGGAATTTTTTGAGGACATTACCAGTGCAGTAGATAACGGGGAGCCGATGGATGTGGTATATCTGGATTTCCAGAAAGCCTTTGACAAGGTGCCACACAAAAGGTTGCTGCATAAGATAAAGATGCATGGCATTAAGGGTAAAGTAGTAGCATGGATAGAGGATTGGTTAATTAATAGAAAGCAAAGAGTTGGGATAAATGGGTGTTTCTCTGGTTGGCAATCAGTAGCTAGTGGTGTCCCTCAGGGATCCGTGTTGGGCCCACAATTGTTCACAATTTACATTGATGATTTGGAGTTGGGGACCAAGGGCAATGTGTCCAAGTTTGCAGATGACACTAAGATGAGTGGTAAAGCGAAAAGTGCAGAGGATACTGGAAGTCTGCAGAGGGATTTGGATAGGTTAAGTGAATGGGCTCGGGTCTGGCAGATGGAATACAATGTTGACAAATGTGAGGTTATCCATTTTGGTAGGAATAACAGCAAACGGGATTATTATTTAAACGATAAAATATTAAAGCATGCTGCTGTTCAGAGAGACTTGGGTGTGCTAGTGCATGAGTCACAGAAGGTTGGTTTACAAGTGCAACAGGTGATTAAGAAGGCAAATGGAATTTTGTCCTTCATTGCTAGAGGGATGGAGTTTAAGACTAGGGAGGTTATGTTGCAATTGTATAAGGTGTTAGTGCGGCCACACCTGGAGTATTGTGTTCAGTTTTGGTCTCCTTACTTGAGAAAGGACGTACTGGCGCTGGAGGGTGTGCAGAGGAGATTCACTAGGTTAATCCCAGAGCTGAAGGGGTTGGATTATGAGGAGAGGTTGAGTAGACTGGGACTGTACTCGTTGGAATTTAGAAGGATGAGGGGGGATCTTATAGAAACATTTAAAATTATGAAGGGAATAGATAGGATAGATGCGGGCAGGTTGTTTCCACTGGCGGGTGACAGCAGAACTAGGGGGCATAGCCTCAAAATAAGGGGATGTAGATTTAGGACTGAGTTTAGGAGGAACTTCTTCACCCAAAGGGTTGTGAATCTATGGAATTCCTTGCCCAGTGAAGCAGTTGAGGCTCCTTCATTACATGTTTTTAAGGTAAAGATAGATAGTTTTTTGAAGAATAAAGGGATTAAGGGTTATGGTGTTCGGGCTGGAAAGTGGAGCTGAGTCCACAAAAGATCAGCCATGATCTAATTGAATGGCGGAGCAGGCTCGAGGGGCCAGATGGCCTACTCCTGCTCCTAGTTCTTATGTTCTTATGTTCTTATGGACACACATCAGTTGATTATGGGGGGTGACTTTTTAAAAATAAATTTAGAGTACCCTTTTTTTTTCTCAATTAAGGGACAATTTTAGCGTGGCCAATCCACCTAACCTGCACATATTTGGGTTGTGGGGGTGAAGCCCACGCAGACATGGGAAGAATGTGCAAACTCCACACGGTCAGTGACTCAGGGCCAGGATTCAAGCCCGGGTCCTCAGCACCGCATGCCCAGTGCTAACCACTGCGCCACATGCCACCCCACGGGGGGGTGATTTTAACTGCATGGTAGAACCAAGGGCGGATAAGTCGAGCCCAAAGTAATTGGGAAGGTTGAGGATGGCGAACGAACTGGGCGGGTTTATGGAAAGGATGGGAAAGGTGGATCCATGGTTTAGGAACCTGGGGGAGAGGGAGTATTCCTTCTAGCACGTGTACAAGGTATACTCTGGAATTGACTTTTTTGTCGTGAGCCGTGTTGGTGGGGGTGGAGTGTGCGGGAATCGTGATCTCAGACCATGCGTCGCACTAGCTGGAGGTCAGGCTGAGTTCAAGGCAGGAGCAGAGGCCGGGATGGAGGTTAGACTCGGGGCTTTTGTCGGACAAGGGGTTCTGTGAGAAGGGGCGGTCGGTGATCAGAGACTATGTGGAGTTGAATCAGAATGGGGCCGTATTGGCGGCCAGATTTTGGGAGGTGTTGAAGTCGGTGGTTCATGAGAAGATTATCTCGTTCAAGGCACAGAGGACGAGGGAGCAATATGGATGGTTGTTGGACGAGGTAGTCGAGGTGGACCGGAAATATTCAAATGCCCCCACCAAGGAGGGGTTGATGGAGAGAAAAAGGTTACAGGGCAGTTTGATAGGCTGACGACAGGGAAGGCAGTGAGGCAGCTACGGAGGGCGAGGGGGTGCAGTATGAATATGGAAGATGGCGAGCTGTATGCTAACCCATCAGTTATGGAAGCAGGCCTCATCTAGGGAAACTGAGGGTGGAGACAGGGAAGGTGGAAGTAGTGTCGGAGCCGGGGAAGATTAACGAGTCATTCCGGGAGTAATGCGAGAGGTTATATACGGCCGAGCCAAGTGGCGAGGAAGGGGATATAGGATGGATTTTGGGTGAGCTGGAATTCCCACGGCTGGATGAGGAGAGGAGTCAGGCACTGGAGGAGCCGTTAGTGCTTAGAGAGGTGATGGATAACATAAAAGGGTTGAAATTGGGGAAGGCCCTGCGGTCAAACGGCTACCTGGCGTAGTTGTGTAAGGAGTCCGTGACTAAGTTGGCATCACATTTGCTGGGGATGTTTAGCGAGGTGCTGGAGAAGGATGAGCTACCGGAGATACTGACCCAGACATTGATCATGCCAATTCCAAAGAAGGGGAAGAACCTGTTGGAGTGTGGGTCATACAGGCCCATATCATTGTTAAACACAGATGTGAAAGTGTTGGCTAAGTTAATGGCGGAGAGGATGGAACGATGCATTCTAGGGGTGGTCACAGGGGACCAAACGGGTTTCGTAAAGGGTTGGCAGCTTTTCAGTAACATAAGGCAGTTATTAAATGTGATCATGACCCTGTCGAAGGGACGGGTACTGGAGGTAGTGGTCTCCATGGTTGCGGAGAAGACCATTCAACCGGGTGGAGTAGTGGCACCTGTTTGAGAATCTGGGAAGGTTTGGATTTGGGCCAAAGTTTGTGGCGTGGGTGCGTCTGTTGTACATGGCTCTGGTGGCGAGTGTACGGACAAACGAGATGTGTTCACGGAGCTTCGGGTTGCACAGGGAAACGAGGCGGGGAGCCCGCTGTCGCCGCTGCTGTTCATGTTGGCGATGGCCCTTGGCGGGGGTCAGTAGAGTGGCAGGGGATTGTGAGGGGGAATAGGGAACACTGGGTGTCGTTGTGCTGCAGTTCGCGTCGGACCCATTGGAGAGTCTGGGGAGAATTATGGACATACTAGAGAGGTTCGGGGCCTTCTCGGGCTTTAAACTGAATGTTGGAAAGAGTGAGGTGTTTCCGGTGAATGCGGAGGGTCAGGGAGCCAATCTGGGGGTGTTGCCATTTCAGGTAGCGACGGTTCAGGTTCAGGTATTTGGGGGTTTAGGTGACGGGGGAGTGGGTGACGATGCACATGTGGAACCTGACAACGTTGGTGGAGGAGGTTAGGGCAGACTTTAGGAGATGGGAAACATTACATCTGACATTGGCGGGGAGGGTCCAGGTGGTAAAAATGAACGTTTTGCCAAGGTTCCTGTTTGTATTCCAGACTCTCCCGATCTTCATTCCGAAGGACTTTTCCGGAAATTGGATGCAGTTTATATGGGCCCGGAAGGTACCTAGGGTGACGAGGGCCCTGTTACAGAAGCAGAAAGGGAGGTTAGCTGTACCAAACTACTGCACTATTATTGGGCGACGAATGTGGTGAAGGTGAGGCAGTGATGGGAAGGAGAGGGGTTAGAATGGAAGAGGGGTCCTGAATGGGATCCAGTTGAGGGCCATGGTGACTGCGGCACTTGGCTGTACCAAGGTGGTACACAGTGAGCCTGGTGGTACGGTCCATGATTAGGGTGTGGAATCAGTTGAGGAGACACTTTAGGATGGAGGGAACGTTGGTGCTGACACCACTGTGTGGGAACCTTGAGTTTAAGCCAGGCTGGTGAAGGCAAGGAACCTATATATGGGTGAGAGGTTTTCAAGTCTGGAAGAGCTGTGGGAGAGGGTGGAGCTGTCAAAGGGAAGTGAGTTCAGGTACATGCAAGTGAGGGTCTTTGCGCTGAAGGATTGGGGTGGGTTTTCCAAGCTGCCTGAGTATACTGTCATGTGAGAGTACATTTAAGTGTGGGTGGAGTGTGGGTGGAGCTGGGCTGTCTGTCAGCTTTTTACTTTCGTTTATGGCTGTTTGCTGTAGGGTGTGTTTTAGTTTCATTTTCAGAGCTGGATAACTGCAGTCACAGCCAGACAGTCTATTAGAGTCTCTCTCTGTAATCTAAAGACTGTAAATTGATCCCGGTGATTTAAAACCAATAACAGTAGTGACTTTAACCTGATGTGCTTCTGGTAAAAGGTGTTTTAAGTCTTATGGGTGTTAAAAGGAAAGCTTAAAGGATCACTTAGTGTTGTATTCTTTGGGGGTTGTATTTGAATTAATAGTTGCTAAGATGTTCACTGTATGTTTTAAAAAGGTTAACTTGAGTTCATAGAATAAACATTGTTTTGCTTTTAAAAAATACTTTTCCATTTCTGCTCTACCACACCTGTAGAGTGGGCCGTGTGCTCCCCATACCACAATCTAGTAAAAGTTGTGGGTCAGGTGAACTCCATGATACACTTTGGGGTTCTCTAAACCCTGGCCCATAACAATACCCTGTTGGAGCGGTTGCCGCTCCCAGGTGTGGAGGGGAGGGCAGGATTGGGGATATATACATGTGGCTGGGAGAGCGGGGGGTGGGGGGGGGGGAGCATAGTTGGTGAGGATTAGGGAGAAATGAGAGGAGGGGTGGGGGGGAGATAGGTTGAGGAGTGTGGAGTGAAACGCTGCGCAGGGTGAATTCAACCTCCTCATGTGTGAAGATGAGTTTGATACAGTTTAAGGTGCTGCACAGGGTGCACAAGACTCGGGTGAAGATGAGGGGATTCTCCCAGGGGTGGCGGACAAGTGTGAGATGTGTGGGGGAGGACCAGCGAACCATATACACGTGTTCTGGGGCTGTGAGAAGTAGGAGAGATACTGGGAGGGGGTGTTCGGGGCACTAGCAAAGATTGTGGGGGTAGAGACCAGGCCGGACCCTATGGTGATGTTGGAAATGCCGGAGCTGATGGAGGGGAGGAGGGACGATGTTGTGGCCTTCACCTCTCTTATTGCCCGGTGAAGGATTCTGCTGGAATGGTGGTCGACAACGCCACCTGGGCTGGCCGCCTGGCTGGGGGACCTGTATGACGTCCTCCAGCTGGAAAAGATCAAGTTCGAATTGAGGGGATCAGTGGAGGGCTTTGAGATATGGTGGGGTCTCTTCCTGACCATATTTGAGGAAGTGTTCATCGCGGAGTGGGGGGAGGGTGAAAAGCAGATAAAGCTTGCACAAACTGTGAATTATGGGGTGTGTAGAATGTTTTTTGATTTATATCTTTGTACTTTTGAATATGTTTGGAATAAAATACATAAAATAAAAATAAAATACATTTAAAAGAATCTGAGTGCAACCAAACAGAAGCCAGAAACATTTAAAGGAGAATGGAATTTAAAAAAAATCTCAAATAGAACAGTACAGCACAGAACAGGCCCTTCGGCCCTCAATGTTGTGCCGAGCCATGATCACCCTACTCAAACCCACGTATCCACCCTATACCCGTAACCCAACACAACCCCCCCCCCCCCTTAACCTTACTTTTATTAGGACACTACGGGCAATTTAGCATGGCCAATCCACCTAACCCGCACATCTTTGGACTGTGGGAGGAAACCGGAGCACCCGGAGGAAGCCTACGCACACAGGGGGAGGACGTGCAGACTCCACACAGATAGTGACCCAGCCGGGAATCGAACCTGGGACCCTGGAGCTGTGAAGCATTTATGCTAACCACCATGCTACCCTGCTGCCCCAACAATATGGGAGCACTGTTCATGGTGCCTCTGCCGTTCTCGCTGGCCAGGTACTCCACATGTCCGGTAACGGTGGCGGCCCTTAGGGTTTGGGCGCAGCAGTACCTGAGGCCTCGGTTTGGGCTACGATCTGTGGGAATCCCAGGATTGTTCCGGGGGAGGGCTGGACGTGAGGTTCCGGGGGTGGTAGCGGGTGGGAATTAAGCAGTTTGGGGACCTATTTGTGGAGGACAGCTTTCCGAGCTTGTAGGGAATGGCAGAGGAGTATGAGCTGCCCAGCGGGAATGGGTACCGGTACTTACAGGTGTGAAATTATGTGTGGAAGCAGATGCCGGCCTTTCCTGACCTGCCACCCCCTGGGGTTGCAGGACAAGGCGGTGTTGAAAACAGGGGTTGGTGAGTGCAGGGTGCTGGAGATTTACAGAGAATTAATGGACTGGGAGGGCGCCCCATTATGAGAAGTTAAGCGAAAGTGGGAGGAAGAGCTGGGCTGGGTTATGGGAGGAGGCTCTGAGGAGGGCGAATGCATCCTCTTTGTGTGCTAGGCTTAGCCTCATTCAATTTAAAGTCGTTTACAGGGCGCATATGAGGGTGGCCAGAATGAGCAGGTTTTTTGAGGGGGAGGAGGACAGGTGTGGGTGGTGCGCGGGGAGGCTGGCGAACCATGTCCACATGTTTTGGGACTGCCCAAAGCTGAAGGGATTTTGGCAGGGGGTTCGCTGGCGAGGTGTCTGAGGTGTTGACGGCGAAGGTGGTCCAGAGTCCAAAACCGGCAATTTTTGGAGACCCAGGAGTCCAGGGGGTGAGTGTGGCTGACATTTTGGTCTTTGCCACTCTGGTAAGCCGGAGACGGATCCTGTTGGAATGGAAGGACTCAGAGCTGCCGAAACCGGGGGTGTTAGTGAGTGACCTTGCGGAATTCCTTAAGCTGGAAAAAAGCAAGTTCGCCTTGGACTTTGGGGTTCAAAAAAAAGAGGAGGCAGAGAGGGTGGGGGGCATGGCAGGGAGGACGGGGCACGGGGGTGTTGGTTATTTGTTTGTTATGAGATTTCCTGTTTGTTATCTTTTTGGTTGTGTTTGATATGTATAGATATATAAATGCCTTAATAAAAACATTTTTAAAAATTTCATATATTGATGATTATAACCAAAAAAACTCCAGCAGTTAAGAAAAAAAAAGTACCATTAATGCTGGAAGTCTGAAGTAAGATTAGAAAATACTGACACTTTCCAGAGCAGTCAGCATACATAAGCAGGAAACTGATTACTGCTTTGGGTGTAGGCTAGCTGGAAGGTTTCTTTACCTGAAGCATCAACCTCCATCTCCCTTCCGCTGTTATTGTATCTGTTGCACCTTTCCAGTAAGTTTACTTCTTAATCACAGAAGGAAGAGTGACTGCAGGATTCTAAAGAATGTTTGAGCTCTGAGTCAATCCAAACCAGAGGCATTATATTACCACAGAACATATAATGATAAATGTAACTTGTTTAATGGGCGTTTTAAAGGTGTAATGGCATTGGGCTCATGTTTGCTTGTGTCTAATTATCCTGTCACAGCCAAGCCTCCTGTAGGCCTCCCTTCACGGACCAAATTGCTAGGTTTACCAGCCCCACTCGTAGAGCTTTCAGTCAAATTCAGTTGCTCTGCTTTTCCATTATCTTCAATATTCTCTTCCAAAATCCCCCTCCTTCAGCCACTCTAGTTGCCTTTTAAAGTTGTGAGCTGAAAGTGCCATCTTTTATCCGTGCCCCCCCCCCCCCCCCCCTCCAATCTGCCCCAACTCCACCACCCTGCATCACGACCACCAACAATAAGGGCTTCAGAAAATACAGTTATGGGATGTGGGTTTTGCTGGCTAGACTAGCATTTATTGCTCATCTCTCGATGCCCTTGAGAATGTGGTGGTGAGCCGTGTTCTTGAACTGTTGCAGTCACTGAGGTGTAGGTACACCCACAGTGCTGTTAGGGAGGGCGTTCCAGGACTTTGACCCAACAACAGTGAAGGAACGGCAATATATTTCCAAGTCAGGATGGCGAGTGGCTTGGAGGGGAACCTCCATGTGGTGGTGTTCCCATGTATCTGCTGGACTTGTGCTTTTAGATGGTAGAGGCCGTGGCTTTGGCAGGTGCTGCCTAAGGAGCCTTGCTGAGTTCATGCAGTGCATCTTGTAGATGGTGCACACTGCTGTAGTATTAGGAAGACTTAGTTCAGAACGCGGGCCTTCAAATGGTTGGCAGAATCCCAAACTACACTTGAGAATTCCTGATTCCTTGGAGGCTACCAGGGGCTCAAAATGCTATTAGCTTCTAGTCCTGCAATGGCAGAATGTCTCATTCAGGAAAACACTCGCGATGGAGCAGAATCTTTGGATCACAGAACCCTGGTTGGCATTTTACTGGTGGTGTCCGATTATTAGAATGGTGGCTCAGAACTGCTCGTCCAATCAGTGCCACTGTTAGAAGTGGCCACTGCTGGGCTCCAGGAGGAAAGGGTGTGTGTGTTTCCATGGCGTGTCACTGCTGCTATGGTAGCCATTGTGCTGGGTACTCCTTGGGCCATGGAGTGGCTATAAAGGAGGGCTCCCTGCTGGGAACCCATGGGGGATGTTTGTAGGGGGTGGGGCCTTCAAGGTTTATTTGGCTGTCTCCACATACAGCAACACTAGCACTCTCACTGATAAAATGCCAACAAAGCCAGGAGGAGACCCTTAATTGGGCACTTTTAATGATTGCTGATGGACGATTGCACTGTTAAGTTCCTTAAGGGCAGCACGGTAGCACAAGTGGATAGCACTGTGGCTTCACAGCGCCAGGGTCCCAGGTTCGATTCCCCCCTGGGTCACTGTCTGTGCGGAGTCTACACGTTCTCCGCATGTCTGCGTGGAATTTTCTCCGGGTTCTCCGGTTTCCTCCCATAGTCCAAAGACGTGCAGGTTAGGTGGATTGGCCATGATAAATTGCCCTTAGTGACCAAAACGTTTAGGAGGGGTTATTGGGTTATAGGGATAGGGTGGAAGTGAGGGCTTAAGTGGGTCGGTGCAGACTTGATAGGCCGAATGGCCTCCTTCTGCACTGTATGTTCTATGTTCTATAAAGGTGCCAGGATGGTGGGAAGATGCCGACCTTCCGCTGTCATTTAGCCAGTTCTCCTGCGACCCAACCTATTTCTGCGGGGGGCTGTGAAGGTCTAACCCCACCAAATGAATGACCAAATAATTTTTTCTTTGGTTTGCTGAATATGGGGTGGAATGGCGGCAGAAGACACAGAAGCGGGGGGAGGAGGCAATGTCGAACACTGCTGTGAACAGTGTCATCTTTACCATTACCTGATGTACCCAGAAGGGACCTCACGTTAACATCTCAACCCAAAGAGTTACCCGTCTGAAGTGAAACACACACTGACCTTAGGTCAATGGGGCATTAATAGATCATGTGCCCGTATCCAGGAATGTGACTTGAACTCACAACAACAGCTTTAACCTAGTAAATGGCTCCCGAGGCACTTCACAGGAGCATGTGCAGATAGAATTTGCCACTCAGCTAGCTTTAGGAGTTAGCTACATGCTTAATATATATAAAATCAGCCTGATACAGTAAAGAAATGGGTTAGCGTTACAGGATGTATTTTACTGGAAATTGCTTAAGTTTTAATTTCCACATGGGAGTGTCTCTTTAAGAAATGTTCTGTATTATCACATGCCTTCAGTGATGCCACTGTGTGGGTGGAGCTGGGCTGTGGCTCTGGGTTTTACTTTTGTTTTGAGCTGGGAGCTGGCTGTGGCTCTGACGTTTACTTTCGGTTTACACAGTTGTAAGCTGGATTAAGTCAAAGAAGGCTTCTCTTGTCTCTGCATGTTAAAAGATGTCCAGATCACTTGACAATTTGAAAGTTATAACTGTTTTCTGGAAAGAATTCAAACCTACTGTTTTGGTAAAAGGGTTGGTCTGGTTTTATTGGATGTTGTTACCAAATTGAAACAGTTAAAAGGGAAGTTAGTAAGGGTTATATACATAGAGAACTCTAACTGTGTGGGGTATTTATGTTTGTAGTTGATAAAAATGGTTACTGTGTGTGTCTATAGAAATGTTAACAGAATTGGTAGAATAGACTTTGATTTGATTAAAAGTGCTTAATGTCTCTGTTGAATAACACCTGAAAGGTAGGCTCTTATGCTCCTCATAACCAAAATCTATAAACAGTTGTGGGTCAGGTGAACTCCATGATATACTTTGGAGTTTTCTACACCCTGGCCCATAACAATAGGAACATGGCCTGTGAGATAAGTACTGTAGTCCTGGCTTGTCCAGAAAGGGATCCAAGAAACCAATCATAGTACAAAGCTGTCACTTTGTCTCACTTAATTAAGATGCTTGTCAAAGTATGTGAATTCATTAGTGTCTGGAATTAGAATAGAACGTAATTTAGTGAACAACCAATGATGTTGTAGGACAGCATGGTGGCACAGTGGTTAGCACTGCTGCCTCACAGTGCCAGAGACCCAGGTTCAATTCCCAACTTGGGTGACTGTGTGGAGTTTGCTCTTTCTCCCGGTGTCTGTGTGACTTTCCTCCAGGTGCTCCGGTGTCCTCCCACAGTCCAAAGATGTGCAGGTTAAGAGGATAGGGCGGGGCAGCGAGCCTAGGTAGAGTACACTTTCAGAGTGTCGATGCAGACTGGATGGGCCGAATGGCCTCCTCCTGCACTGTAGGGATTCCATGGTTTCTGTGGTTCAACAGCCAAAGAGTAATGTCAGCTGACTTGAATGACTATTATGAACAGTTTGTTAACAGGCCTTATGGCCAGCCTTAGACAGAAAAAACTGGTAGTGGAGGGAGTAAATCCCAATAATGAGACTATTGGGAGTTAATTTAATGCTGGCAAGGGAATGTTAATGGGAGAATGCCTCTGGTGAGGAAGAATAGCTTGAGATATGATAAGGAAAAGACGCACTAAGAAAGACTGACCAAGATTTTAGTGATTGTTGTGTTGCAATTCACCGACTGACCACTAGGAGTCTCATTAGTATATGAGTGAATGTTAGGCAGGTGACCTCAGAGTGATGAAGGAGCTGGGAGAGAGGTTGCTTGCGCATGTTCATACTGTTATTCACCTATTGTTTCGTATATATTTGACCCGCAGTTAATGTTCATAAGTTGTGTATAGCTTTAGCTACAAGTGTCGTTATAATATAAATCAGGCCATCTGACAAGAACATTACATGGTACCAGACCTGGATGGTATTAAATACTGAGAAAAAACTATCAGCCTGCCATGAGGTCCACAGAGATTTGAAGATTTTTCAGACTGCCAGAATTAACAACATGGAGTAGTTGAAGCCACCAACGATTCTCAGATTTCATGGTAATGTGGAGAGAAACTGGTGTGTGTTTACAAAACAATTTAATCTGTTTCTTACTGCAGTAAATTCAGGAGATCAATCAGATTTGCGTAAGGTAGCGATGCTCCTAGTGATGGCAGGACCCGAAGCATTTGCTATGTTTAATACATTAAAATTTGAAAACGATGATGATATAAAAATTTTAACTAAGTAATTTGAAGATTTGATGAACATTGCACCCCCAGAAAGAGTGAAATTTATGAACGCTATGTGTACATCACATTTGCAGAAGACAGAAAAATCCATAGATCATTTCATCACTGATTTAAAATTAAAGCCTTTAATTTTTCTGCAGTGGAACCTTCCATGATTCGGGACCAAATTGCATTTGGTGTGAATGAAAATAAGCTGAAGGAACGGTTGCTGAGGGAATCGGAACTGTCCTTGGAACAAATAGTTAGGATTTGTCAGACACACGAGCTAGCAGCACAGCATTCTAAAATGTTTCTCAGTAATGGCGGTATCTTCTTGGAGGAAAGCACATCGGTTGCCGCCCTTTTTTTCAAAAAGGCGAGAAACATCCAAAAAAAGGCAGGAAAGTTCTTGCAGCTCCTCGCACAACAACAAACAGGTTAAAGATCAGGACAAATTATTTCTGTGTAAAAGATTGTGGTGAAATGCACAAATTAAGGCAGTGTCCAGCGTTTGGCAAATTTTGTTGCAGATGCAAAGGAAAAAAATCACTTTGCTCAGAATCATTATCCTAAGCTCAACCCCAGATCAGTCAACACAGTGGAAGACACAGTCTCCAGTGATAAAACATCAGTGTTTGTTGGAGTAATAACAGAGAAGAATCATTTTTGGAGACATCAAAAAATTCTCCAGGACTTAAAAAAATGCAAACTGATGCTCTATTTAAAATAAATGTGGTTGATGAGGAGAAATGGCTGCTACCACTTGAAGTGAACGGTACAGTGGTCTGATTGAAGTTAGAAACTAGTGCTAAAACCAATTTAGTCAGCATGACTGATGTAAAATTCTAAAGATTCAGCCGATTAGAAAAAATCACAAAATATCTGTGAGAGATTATAATGGTTCAAGCATGAAATATTATGGTGCTTGTGACCTGAGTGTGATGGTGAAGAACACAGTTTATTCCGTCCCACTGTATTGTATCCGAGGGCTTGGATTCATTATTAGGAGATCCGTCCTGTGAAGAATCAGGTCTAGTGCAGCTGGTATATAGCATCCACAATGGATTGGGTCAACACTCCAACCATTCTGAGAACATCATCAGCAAATTCAGCAATGTGTTCACTGATTTTAGTGCACTACCATTCACCAAGATACAATTTAAAGAAGATGCATTATCTAAAGCACCGATACAAACTATTAGCAGTGAAATTGCTGAAGATGTAGATCTGTATGTCAATCTCATTTCTACCCTACCACCTGTATCCGACACAAAACTACAAGTTATGAAGAAGATAGAAGAACCTACCAATGTGGTAAATTCCATGGTATGTGTGAAACAAAAAAAATGGTGATGCTCATAAAGGCATCGATCCCAAAGATCTTAATTTAAAAAGTGGACACATTGTAGAACAATCATTACAGAAAGCACTAGAGAGCCAATCTGATGCATAACTCACAAAATCACATTACAAAGCATCACCATTGTTACATGGCAGATCGCCAGCAGTTACTCATGAATAGAAGATTGCGTACCACATTTCCACACTTGTAAAAGGAGGAGGGAAATGCAGGGGTACTCAGGAAATGCAAAACATTAAAGCAAAGCAAAGCAGTTATATGATAAAGTGTCCAGAACTTTACCACCTCTGAGTAGTGATGACATTGTGAGAATAGAAGATTCAAACAATTGGTCGAGAAGAAGTAGCACCTCCTTTCTACAATGTACAGACAGTGGATGGGTTGGTTTTAAGAAGAAATTGTCGCGCAGTCTGGAAAACCAGAGAAGACTTTCACAACAACATGATGGATGACAAATCTATGTCAGAATCAAAGTCAGATAGTTCAGCAGTTCCAACAGCATGAGACTGTCATGGAGAACATTGAATGTACAAGTTCTGAGAAGATCAACCAGAGGCAGTGTAAAACCTGATCGACTCAATTTGTAGATACTGTGCTTTCTGTTCATGCATATATATATATATATATATATATATTTGTTAAACTAGTTTGAAAGATTAAAAAAATAATAATACTGTTAATTGTTAAAAATAATAATACTCACAGGCTAATGATATCACATGTAAATATACTAATGATAATGTATTAATATCATGGTTGTCTTGTGATTCACCGACTGACCACTAGCAGTCTCATTAGTATGTAAGTGAATGTTAGAGTCAGGTGACCTCAGACTGACTAGTGTGCTGGGAGAGAGGTTGCTTGTGCATGTTCATACTGTTATTCATCTGTTGTTTTGTATATAGTTGACCCAGAGTTAATGTTAATAAATCATTCATAACTTTAGCTGCAAGTATTCTTGTAATATAAATCAGGCCATCTGACAAGAACATTACAAAGGCCAGATGGCTGAAGAAGGTAATGGCAGGTGAATGGCATTGAAGATGGGATTGATGGTGAGGAAGGTTTAGACAAAGAGCTCAAGGTTTTATCGGGCATTTTGAAATTAAATAAATCACATTTGGTTATTTGCCAATTTTCCAAGCAGGTGTCTGCTCCTAAAAACGTGTAAGTGAAACGTTGGGAGGTCTCTATGTAGTCGGTGATGGAAAAGGACACAGAAGGATGACCCCTGTCAAACAATGTGGGGGGGTTTGAGAAATCGGAAGACTTGGGCACCGAGAAGAGAAGCGGAAGAAGAATGAAAGAGCTGTTTAGGTATGCCAGCCATTCTGCCCGATCTGGATGTGTACTCACTTCTTGTCACCGTTATATAATTTTGTTGTTGAAGGGCTGTACGGTGGCACAGTGGTTAGCACTGCTGCCTGACAGCACTGAGGACCCGGGTTCGATCCCGGCCCTGGGTCACTATCCGTATGGAGCTTGCACGTTCTCCCTGTGTCTGTGTGGGTCTCACCCCCACAATCCAAAATGTGTAGGGTAGGTGGATTGGCCACGTTAAATTGCCTTAATTGGAACAAAAATTGGGTACACTACATTTAAAAAAATATTTTTGCTGTTTGACTAGTCTGTTCTATCCCATCTTAAAACCTCAACATGCCACCCTATTGGTCAATTGCTGATTGATTGGTTGATTGCACAGTGATATTTTCAAAGATTTAAAAACATTACACCACATAATTAGATAGCTGTCTAGTAAAAGTTCCCATCGCACTATTCAATGAAGAGCAGGGGAATTATCCCCAGTGTCCTGTGTGCAAATTGGTTGCTGCATTTCCGACTTTACAAAAGTCCCTACACTTTGCAAACACATTTAGTTTTAAATTTAAAGCACTTTGGAATTTTTCGAGGTTGTGAAAGGCGCTATAGAAATGCAAGTCTATTCTTTCTTTTCAAACACCTGCCTGTGTAATGCTTTGCTAGAATGCCGTTTAGGAACAGATGCATTCAGATTTTTAATAGCCTCTCATGATCAAACTTTGCTCTCGATTGATAATTTTTATTTATAACATGTGTAGAAAAAGAAACCGTTACCCCAGAAAACATGTTGAAAATGTAACAAGGTTTTGAGTTTAGCCATCATCTCTAAATCTACCAGGGTTGACACTTATTACAGAATGTTTTCCTGGGTTTAAATGGGATAAGTGGTTTGATGTCAGTCAGATCTCCTCAAAGTGGCATTTTCAAAGCTCCGGGATTGAAAGCAAAATTATAGGGCTTGGACAGAAAATGACACTGAACATGGTAAACTCGCAGGCATTCTGACACAGCACATCATTGGCTGCTCGCACTGAGTAAGGACTGAAAACCAGTCTTTCCAAAAATGTAAGGACACAATCAGTACGGAAGGGGTTAATGAGATGAGCTCTTAACAACTGGTACCAGTGATTGAATTACAGTGTCCCTAACAGCTTGTCTCAATCTCCTCTCCTAGGTCTTCCTAGCCTGGGGCGGGTGGATGATTTTTTTTTTGGCTAAATGGGTTCCGTACAGTATTTAGCTACAAACTTTGTGACAGCTAAATTCATGCTAATGGCTTAGAATGGGGCCAACCTGCTCCTAATAGCATCATGTTGGTTTACAAGTCTGTCTTCAAATGTAAAGTTAAGTAGCATACACAGCCGAGGGCGAACTCAAAGGCCCTGAACAACCACAAAATATTTTAATGGCCACCATATTGGCACCACCCCCACCCCCCCACCCACCCCGTGAAGGTCAGTTGCAGATGCTATTTTCTTCAGGTCAAAATACAACATGGAATCCTTATTTTTATTTTTTTATTTTGATCATTATCAGGGTTTAAAAGCGGTATGTTGGTGATGTTTAATTTCTGCTCTATTTCTCTTGGCTGTATTTCAAAGTTGCTGTTATAAATAGTCTTAGTACTTGATATCCCCTGCAGATATGGAGCTCTTTACATCAGTATAATTTACTATCTTCCTCCACCCCCACCCCCAGCCACCCACAAAGGCACTGCAGATTTTGTCCACAGTATTTTCCATTCCTTTCCATGGAATGAAGGGTGAAGTCACGTTTACACAGAGGGCGAGATTCTCTGGCCTTCCTGCGGTGTGTTTCTCGGTGGCCAGCTATTGTCAATGGGATTTCCCATTGAATCCATCCCACGTGGCCGGGAAATCCACGGTAGGGGGGCGCCATCGGTCGGTGGGACCGGAAGCCCCTTTTTCATGACCTCAGGACATCCCAAAGCATCTTATGGAAAAATCAGGCTCCTCTTTGAAGTGAAGCCACCATTGTAATGTGGGGAGAGTGCCAGCCTGTTTGTGCACAGCAAGATCCCACAGTCAGCAAGGAGATAATCATCAGATGACACAGCTCGGAAGGAGGCCATTGGAGCCTAATGCTGTATCCATTTGACCCATCAGCTCTGTGATGATCTCCGTGCTGGTTCCTTAGTGTGTTGATTAAGGGATGAATAATGGCCGGGATACTGGGGACAACACCCCTGCTCCTCTTCAAAATAGTGCCAGGGGTCTTTTACATCCACCTGAGAGGGAAGACTGGACGTCAACGTAACATTTCAGATGGTTGAAGCATGGAAATCACCAAATGCAAGTGACTCTTTCAACTGATAATGGCCCTATTGCTGATGAAACGCAAACAAAGTTTGGGGCCAAGTTCAGTGTTTAATGCAGTAGTCAGCCTATAGCGTTGGGACTTAATTAAGTGGGTCTTGATAAATGGTCTCATGGTTTTATCGAGAGGTTGTTGCTTCCATGTCCAGTAAACAGGTGTTTTTTCCGTAGGGTGTTGAAAACTCTTGAAACTGATGCTGGGTTTCCTCATGTGTCAAAGAGCCAGTTAATCAAATGACAAGCTGGTGGTTGGAATGTAACCACAATCTTATTGAAATGCATACGATTCTGAGGGGACTTGACAGTGTCAGTGTCTATTGTGACTGTGAAATATTGCCCAGAATTTCTTTTCTATTCATAGAATCCTACGATGTGGAGATGCCGGCGTTGGACTGGGGTGAGCACAGTAAGAAGTCTTACAACACCAGGTTAAAGTCCAACAGGTTTGTTTCAAACATGAGCTTTCGGAGCACTGCTCCTTCCTCAGGTGGATTCAACGCACAAGTTGACCGCCTCCGAGCCCTCCACGAGGACCTCTGCCACCCGGGGGTCACTCAATTCTTCCATTTTGTCAAGACCCGCAACCTGCCCTACTCCATCGAGGAGGTCAGGACAGCCACCAGGAATTGCCAAATCTTTGCGGAGTGCAAGCCGCACTTCTACCGGCCAGAGAAAGTGCACCTGATAAAGGCTTCCCGTCCCTTTGAACGCCTCAGCATGGACTTCAAAGGTCCTCGCCCCTCCACCGACCGCAACACGTACTTCCTGAACGTGATTGACGATTACTCCCGATTTCCATTTGCCATCCCCTGCCCCGACATGACCGCAACCACTGTCATCAAAGCCCTCCATAGCATCTTTACACTGTTCGGGTTCCCCGCTTACTTACACAGTGATAGGGGGTCCTCCTTTATGAGCGACGAACTGCATCAATTCCTGCTCAGCAAGGGCATTGCCTCGAGCAGGATAACCAGTTACAACCCCCGGGGTAACGGACAGGTAGAGAGGGAGAACGGAACGGTCTGGAAGACCGTCCTACTGGCCCTACGGTCCAGAAATCTCCCAGTCTCCCGCTGGCAGGAAGTCCTCCCGGATGCCCTCCACTCCATCCGGTTCCTGCTCTGCACCACGACCAACCAAAGACCTCACAAACGTCTCCTTGTTTTCCCCAGGAAGTCCTCCACTGGGACCCCGACGGCCGACAAGACACGGTCTCCATACAAGACCTGGCGCCCGCCGGATCACCCCGCACAACCCCGCCACCAGTCCCACCCACCATCCCACCGGGGCACCTTACAGCTGCCCCCTTCCCAGGAGGATCAGTTCTTCCGCTGGCCCCGTCCAGGCCCCCCCGCCACCGACGCACCCCACAGATGCCCCCTTCCCAGGTCAATCAGCTCCCATCACCAGCGCCGTCTAGCGGAGTTGAAGCTGCCACAGAGATGGAAACCACGCTCCCGGAGTCACAGACGCCCGAACCTCCACCGGCGTCACCACCGAAGCTTCGACGATCACAGAGGACGACCAGGGCCCCCGATCGACTGATTGCTTCACTGTAATATATATATAGTTAATTGTGAAATTGTAAAATTGTAAAATATTTTGTAAATAGTTATGATTATAAGTCAAAACGCTGTACGGAGGTATTACGGTACCTCCATAACCATAAATCCTACCATGTTACAAAGTTGTAATACCAAACCACCACCCCTGGACTCTTTTTTTTAACAGGGGGTGAATGTGGTAGTCTGGTTAGCGGTATTATGGTACCTAGTAATGCTGGAACACCATTGGTGGATAATGCATGTTTTCTATTGGTCGAGCCTGTATGGTAGCTCCGCCCTGCAAGGCAGGGTATAAGAGCCCGTGCCGCCTCAGCAGCTTCCTTTCTGTACCTGAGCTGCTGGGGGTAACATCTAGCTTATTAAAGCCTTCAGTTGTACTACAATCTCGCTTTAGTAGTCATTGATTGTGCATCACCACGCAGACACAGGTTTCCTCCGGGTGCTCCAGTTTCCTCCCACAAGTCCTGGAAGTCGTGCCTGTTAGGCAAATTGGACATTCTCAATTCTCCCTCAGTTTACCCGAACAGGCACCGGAGTGTTATCTGGTCCTGTCGAAGTGAATAGATATTTGATACATTGCCCGGCCAGACCCAAATTGTTTATTTATTTATTTATTGGCATTTTCGATTTTATATAAAGTTGCATTTCGTTTATGTTATTGCAAAGTACACCAGATTCTTTGTACCTATTTACATTTTATTTCCATCCGTCTCGACGGGTTCTTCTCTCCCCCCCTCATGCCCCCCCCCCCCCGGGTATCCTCCCTGTTCGCTCAGTGGTGTGCCCCCCCCCCTTTTCATTTTGCTCTTCCCTTCCCCCCCTTGTTCCTTTTGTTCCCTCCGGTTGCCTCCTCTTTTCCTCCCCCCTTCCCCATGAGTTGTGTATTCCTGTCAGTCCTCTTCTAATCTTTTTATTTTCTTCCTTTCTAGTTATTGTTGGCCTTGACCAAACTGCCCCATGCTTTAAGCAAGCCTTCCTCTGACCCTTGAATGATATATTTGACCTTCTCCAAGTGGAGAAATTCCGCCACGTATGCCAGCCAGTCTGCAGCTGTGGGTGGTGCTGCCGATCGCCAGCCAAGCAGGATTCTCCGGCGTGTGATTAGGGAAACAAAAGCTAGGGCGTTGGCCTCCTTCCCCATGTGTAACTTAGCTCTGGCTGCTGGAATATCGCGAAGATTCCCACTTTTGGGCACGGCTCCACCCTCACCCCCACAACCTTGGACATTTCCTCTGAAAAAACTGTCCAGAACCCAGCAGGCTTGGGGCATGCCCATAACATGTGGGTGTGGTTGGCCGGGCCTCTCTGGCACCGTTCACATTTGTCCTCCTCCACCTTGGGAAGAACCTGCTCATTTGGGTTCTGGTCAGGTGCGCTCTGTGCACCACTTTGAGCTGCATTAGGCTGAGCCTTGCGCTGGAGGAGGTGGAGCTCACCCTGCTCAGTGCTTCGCTCCAGAGTCCCCAACCCACTTCTGTCCCTAGTTCGTCCCCCCATTTCCGTCTGGTCTCATTTAGTGCCGTTCGGCCCCTGTCCAGTAGTTGCCCATATATTTTCCCACAGTTCCCCCCTTCTTTATCGTCCGTATTCATCGGGTCCTCTAATAGTGTGGCCCCTGGGGCCCTGGGATATTCTACTGTCTTTTTGCGGAGGAAGTGTTTTATTTGTAAGTGCCTAATTTCTTGTCCTGTCAGTAGTTCTCATTCCTCCGTTAGTTCGTTCAATGTCGCCAATCTGTTTCCTATGTTGAAGTCCCTGACTGTCAGAGTTCCCCGTCCTGTCTCCACTTCTTGAAGGTGCTGTCTAGCATGGCTGGTGGGTACCTGTGGTTTCCGCAACGGGGGCCATAGGCAACATCTTAATCAGTCTGAAATGTTGCCTCATTTGGTCCCACATTTTTGGTGTGGCAACTACCACTGGGCTGGATGTGTATTTTGTTGAGGGGAATGGGAGTGTTGCCATGTCTAGGGCCTGGAAGGTCATCCCCCCTGCAGGAGGCCTCCTCCATCTGTACCCACTCCGAGTTGGGTTTGTGTACCCATCCCCTCACTCTCTCCACCGTTGCTTCGCAGTGGTAGTACTGCAGGTCTGGTAATGCCAGGCCATCCTTAATTTTTCCCCTTTGCAGTATTGGTTTTGGGATTCATACTTTTGCCCAGGTTGGGTTTGTAACCCAAGAAGGTTCCAAACTCTTTCAGGATCCACATTATTGCTTTCAGTCCTTCCTGTGGCTTTGAGACGTATACAAGCAGGTCATCCGCATTGAGTGAGACTCTGTCTCCTCTTTGGATACCCTTCCAACTTTTTGCATCTTGCAGGGCTATCACCAGGGGTTCAATTGCGATGGCGAACAGGAGTGGGGACAGTGGGCATCCCTGTCTTGTGTAGTTGGAAGGTGGTTTGGTTTGAACGCTCGCCTTGGGGGCTTTGTACTGAAGTTTCATTCAGGCCGTGAATCCTGCTCCTAGCCCAAATCATTCCAGTACCTCTAAGAGGTACTTCCATTCGACTCTGTCAAAGACCTTTTCTGAGTACAGTGAGACTCTGGTGTTCTGTTCCCAGGGGGAGTCATTATTCATCAGCCACTTGATGTTCATAGTGAGTTGCCTACCCTTGACAAAGCCCGTCCGGTCTTCTGTGACCACCTCTGGTACGCAGTTCTCCAGTTTCTTGGCCAGGACCTTTGTGAGTATCTTTGCATCTACATTCAGCAGTGAAATGGGTCTGCATGATCCACATTCCGTCGGGTCCTTGTCTTTCTTGGGTATCAACGAGATTGATGCACTATCAATTACGACGAGATGAGAGTAGAATGCAATCGAGGCTTTATTACACATAGATGTGTGGCCTCCTACAGCTGCTGCCGAAATGGCTGCTGTACGGGGAGCACACATATTTATACTCCGCCTGCTGGGCGGAGCCAGCAGGCAGGGATCTACCCCCGTACCTGTAGTACAGGGGCCTTACCGTAATACCCTCGTATGTAGTGCAGTATCTACAATATAATTCAACAGTGGTGACTACCACAAAGATCATGGCCTGTGCTAGTGTAGGAGGCAAGGTGCCCCTTGCTAACGAGTCTCCGAACATGTCCCTTACATGTGGGGCCAGGGTTGGCGCAAATCTTTCAGAGAAGCCCACTGGGAATCCATCTGGCCCAGGCGCCTTCCTCGCCTGCATGGAGCTGATGCTCTCCATGATTTCTCCGAGATCTATTGGTGCTTCCAGTTCCCCCCACCTGTCCTCCCCCACAATTGGCATATCCAGTCCATCGAGGAACCGTTTCATCCCCGCATACCCGTTGGGGGTTCGAAGGTGGACAGTCCTCGGTAGACGGCCTCAAATGCTCAATTGACCTTTTTTGGTTCCGCCACCAGTTTGCCTCTTACCTCTTACCCTTTATTTGCGCTATCGTTGGAACCTATTCTCTTGATCCTCGACTTTCCCCTTTAAGTTCCCTTGGGCCGCCACCAACCTTTTCACCTCTGGTTCCAGAGCGGCAATCTTGACACTCTGCTCCATCGAGGCCTTCTCCAGGTTGAAGATCGTCCTCTCCTATGCCTCCACTTTCTTTCTTCCCCAGCATGTTGATTGTCGTTGGCATGGTGACCTCCATCCAGGCACCACCCTGACTTATCACGACAATTGGGGAATGTACAGAGCCTTCATTACCTGATTGGGTGATACGTGACTATTAATGTGGGTGTGGGACTAGGTGGAGACAGCTCTATCAAAGAGCTGTATTGACACAATGGGCTGAATAGCCGCCTTCTGCACGAGTAAACAACTACACCCCTCCCCCATCATGATAACTAATGATAAGAGTATTCAAAGAAAATTAAAGAAATGCGAGTTTTTTAAAATGGCCTTGTAATTTTTTTCCCCCGGGTTGTTTTTGGCAGTGTTCAGGGGATTAATAAGACCATAAGACATAGGAGTGGAAGTAAGGCCATTCGGCCCATCGAGTCCACTCCACCATTCAATCATGGTTGATTTCAACTCCATTTACCCGCTCTCTCCCCATAGCCCTTAATTCCTCGGGAAATCAAGAATTTATCAATTTCTGTCTTAAAGACACTCAACGTCCCGGCCTCCACCACCCTCTGTGGCAATGAATTCCACAGACCTACCACTCTCTGGCTGAAGAAATTTCTCCTCATCTCTGTTCTAAAGTGACTCCCTTTTATTCTAAGGCTGTGCCCCCGCGTCCTAGTCTCCCCTGCTAATGGAAACAACTTCCCTACGTCCATCCTATCCAAGCCATTCATTATCTTGTAAGTTTCTATTAGATCTCCCCTCAACCTCCTAAACTCCAATGAATATAATCCCATGATCCTCAGACGTTCATCGTATGTTAGTCCTACCATTCCTGGGATCATCCGTGTGAATCTCCGCTGGACCCGCTCCAGTGCCAGTATGTCCTTCCTGAGGTGTGGGGCCCAAAATTGCTCACAGTATTCTAAATGGGGCCTAACTAGTGCTTTATAAAGCCTCAGAAGTACATCCCTGCTTTTATATTCCAAGCCTCTTGAGATAAATGACAACATTACATTTGCTTTCTTAATTACGGACTCAACCTGCAAGTTTACCTTTAAAGAATCCTGGACTAGGACTCCCAAGTCCCTTTGCACTTTAGCATTATGAATTTTGTCACCGTTTAGAAAATAGTCCATGCCTCTATTCTTTTTTCCAAAGTGCAAGACCTCGCACTTGCCCACGTTGAATTTCATCAGCCACTTCTTGGACCATTCTCCTAAACTGTCTGCATCTTTCTGCAGCCTCCCCACCTCCTCAATACTACCTGCCCCTCCACCTATCTTTGTATCATCGGCAAACTTGGCCAGAATGCCCCCAGTCCCGTCATCTAGATCGTTAATATATAAAGAGAACAGCTGTGGCCCCAACACTGAACCCTGCGGGACACCACTTGTCACCGGTTGCCATTCCGAAAAAGAACCTTTTATCCCAACTCTCTGCCTTCTGTCTGACAGCCAATCGTCAATCCATGTTAGTACCTTGCCTCGAATACCATGGGCCCTTATTTTACTCAGCAGTCTCCCGTGAGGCACCTTGTCAAAGGCCTTTTGGAAGTCAAAATAGATAACATCCATTGGCTCTCCTTGGTCTAACCTATTTGTTATCTCTTCAAAGAACTCTAACAGGTTTGTCAGGCACGACCTCCCCTTACTAAATCCATGCTGACTTGTCCTAATCCGACCCTGCACTTCCAAGAATTTAGAAATCTCATCCTTAACGATGGATTCTAGAATGGAATCCACTAGATGGATTCTTAATCCCAAATTCAGGGAGACCCCTGGACAATCCTGGCAGGTTGCCAACCTCCTTGTTGACTGCTCCTTCCTCTTTATGATTCCAATGGCCCCAGAGCTGTGGCCGAAGGCATTTAGACTAAAAAGGAGAAAATGCTGGGAATACTCTGCAGGCCGGGTCCTTTTTCATGTAAACGGAAGAAATGAGAGATGTTTCAGCAAGTACAGAGGTTTAAGCAAGTATGAGAGGGGGAGGTTTACAAGAATCGTTCTAGGGGATGGGAAATTTCAGTTATGAGGATAGATTCTATGAGGATAGAATTTGGGACTGTTCTCCTTGGAGAGAAGAAAGCCAAGAGGAGATTTGATAGAGATGTTCAAAATCATGAAGGGGCTGGACAGAGTAGATAGGGAGAGACTGTTCCTGTTCGTAAAAGGTTCAAGAAAGAGAAGGCACAGATTTAAAGTGATTTGTAAAAGAAGCAAATGCAATGTGAGAAAAAACTTTTTCACACAGTAAGTGGTTGGGTCTGGAGCGCGCTGCCTGGAAGTGTGGGGGAGGCAGGTTCAATTGTGGCATTCAAGAGGATATTAGCTGATTATTTGAATGGAAACAATGTGCAGGGGAAAAGGCAGGGGAATGGCACTAAGTCATGATGCTGGTTTGGAGAGCCAGTGCAGACACGATGGGCCAAATGGCCTCCTTCTGAGCCATACCCATTCTGTAATTCTGCCATCTGGAAAGTTGGGGACAGTGTTTATGATCTAAATGTATTTGGCGGAATACTCTGTCCCTGAGACTAAGTGTTGACACCAGGGTAGGATTCATGGACTTCTACGACAGCAAAACTGGCGCCAAACCTGGACCGATTCAACGATTATTGAGGGGTTAGCACCGGCAGAATGTGCAACACAATTAATTCCCATGAGAAACGGTGCCGGATTCGCCGGATTTGCGATTGACATTCAGGAGGCTGACAATCTGCAGCTGCATATACACACTTCACTCCCCACAGACACCACCCCAGCCAACATGTAGGCAGCGAGATAAGCGGCACCCTGTTTTATGGACGCCGAACTTGAGACCCTCCTGGACGCGGTGGAGGAGAGGCGGGCAACTCTGTACCCTGACCCGAAAGGAGGCTGCCAGCCGCCACCATATGCCGTGCCTGGGCACTGGTGGCAGAGGCCATCAGAGCTGTCTGGACCAGCCAGCAGTGCCATAAGAAACTGCACAACCTCCTCAGGGACCCACACACCCGTAACCCCACTCAACCCAACCCGGAGGCTGAACCCCCACCCTGCACCACATGCAAGCACCCATACCGGCCGCCATAGCTGGGCTCTGTGACCACTGAATCCACCAGCTACCCCCTCCCACCCTCCCAGGCTACAAGCATCAGACTGCCTAACACTGTAAATTTTTTTGTTTCCCCCACAGGAGAAGGCCGGCAATAACTGCTTGGAGCGGGAGAAGACCGTCGAACTTGCGGACCCTCACTGCGGCAGAGCAGAAGGCACTGGACGTGGTCAGCAGGCCCAAGGAAAGGGCAGTTGCCGAGGTGAAGGTTGATATTGGGCGAGGAAGTGAGTGGTGGTTCCCCGTGACACACGCGTCATCCCCCAACACCGCACCCACACCAAGCTCATCGTCACATCACCCTCATACCCACCACCAACCCCACACCCCCATTCTAACACCACCACCACCATGCACGCATACACCCTGCTCCCAAACACATAACCCTCCCCCTTTTCCCAGCACACCCCCACCACCCCACTACTCCCCCCGCCCGCTGTCTAATCCTGCGTCTTGTCTTATGTCTTACAGGACTTGCTGGTGATGGAGCGGGCCCTTCTGGTGTCCCGCGCCCTCAGCCACAACCACAGCCAGAGACCCAGGTGCAAACCAGCGATGATGGTTCTGACACGGACGCGAGCCATTGACCCAATACCCAGGACACCCGGAGCTCGAGCCTGGAGATGACACTGATTTTGCGTCACAGCTGTCTCCAACACCCTCCACCATCCCAGAGACACTCACCTCGGTTGGGCACTTTAGTGAAGAGGCTCCTGGGACACTATCTGGTGCGCACCACATATGTGCTTTGGTACTGCAGGCAGAGATAGGAACTCCTGAGGGGGCTAACGGTTACTGGGCATGCCGACCTCAAGGACTAATTGCCGTCCAGACGGGTTTCGGTCTTCTGGAACGGAAAGTCCCATCGATCAGGAGATGCAGTCACAGAGCCAGGGACTGTCAGCGAGCATCCAGCACCTGCAGGTGCAGGTAAAGGAGTCCAACTGCTTGCAGGAGTAGGAGGTGGTGCTGTCCATACATGCCACGCAGGCCAACACCGCATGGGTAGCATTTGCGGTGGAAGCCTTGGGAGCGAGGGTTTCAGCCATGGATCAGCGTGTCCAAGGCCTGGGGCAATCTGTGCAAGCAGTGGCCAAGGCCCAGGACAGGACTGCCCTCTCAGGCAGCCATGTGCCAGAGCCACCTGAACATTGCAGCTGCCCTTCTGCGCATGGCCCAGTCATAGCGGGCCATGGCTGAGAGCGTCAGCGACATTGCCCAGACGCTGGCCAATGTGGCACAGACACATAGGGAGGTAGCCCAGTACCAGAGGGAGGTGGCACAGTCACTGGCTGATGTGGCACAAACCCAGAGGATAGTGGCACAGTTGCAGCGTGATGTGGTGCAATCCCAGTCGGAGATGGACCACTCCCTGGCAAATATTGGCTTGTACACCAGAGATAGCTCCCCTGCCCCTCTTCCGAATAGTTCCATGGATCTTTGCATCCACCAGAGGTGCATAACCTCCAAAAATGCAGCATTCCCTCAGTACTGCAGTGGAGTGTCAGCCTGGATTTTTGTTTTTGCTCTAGTCTCTGGAGTGGACTTGAACCCAGAACCCTGAGACTCAGGTGAGATCATGGCTGAGAGGATAATTGTTAGCCCGAGGACATTGGAGAGAACTCCTCTATTCTTCAAATGAGAAGCATAGGCTCTTATTCGCCCACTTCAGAGGGTAGATGGGGCTTGAGTTTTATGCCATTTGTACAACAGCATCTCTGACAGCCACACTCCCTCAGGGGTGCACTGCAAAAGCCGGCCCATAGTTTTCACTCAAGCCTCAGACATGGGACTTGAACCCACAACCTCCTGACTCAGAGACAGCAGTGCTACCACCTGAGCCACAGCTTGAATGAGGCAAACCCTTCGCACTCCAAGATTATACTGTATTCTTGCGCTTGGTCCAGCTCTGGTTGATGCTATCACCACTACCTGCCCACAATGCCCTCTAACCACCAGTTGTCCAGTTCATGAACCAAAGTGTAATTACGCAAACAGGCCCAGTGGACCCAATCTCTCCTCATATGACAATCTTGCCTTCACAGAAATAAGTCTGGTAAACCTTCGCTGCACTCCCTCTATGAAAGTTTAGTAACACAAAGGAAGCTGGTGGTAAATGTACATAGGTTAATTTAACTATTTACAAAGTTCTGTTCAAGGCTGCATATCATTCCCGTACGGTCCTTGCTGGGTAAACAAACCACACCAAGCCCTGCTTTGGGTAAGCTTTTATCTTAGTTACTAACGAGCCCCAGGTGTGTGGCCTCTGTCCCCTTATCGGGAAATTTCCTACTTCATGAACCCCAAGGGGAGATCAATGATAGTTTCCACTTGGTCCCCATGGGGGTTATAGAATCATGGAATTTTACAGTGCAGAAGGAGGCCATTCGGCCCATCGAGTCTGCACCGGCCCTTGGAAAGAGCACCCTACCCAAGCCCACACCATCACTCTACACCCGTAACCCAGTAACCCCACCCAACCTTTTTGGGCACTAAGGGCAATTTAGCATGGCCAATCCACCTAATCTGCACATCTTTGACTATGACACGTATATCCTTGCTTAGGTAAGGAAACCAAAACTGCACACAGTACCCCAGGTGTGGTCTCACCAAGGCCTTGTACAGCTGCAGTAAGACATCCTTATCCTGTGCATAAGTCCTCTTGCAATGAAGTCCAACATACCATTTGCCTTTTTTTTAAATTTAGAGTACCCAATTATTTTTTCCAATGAAGGGGCAATTTAGCATGGCCAATCCACCTATCCTGCACATCTTTGGGTTGTGGGGGTGAAACCCACGCAGACACGGGGAGAATGTGCAGACTCCACATGGACATTGACCCAGGCCGGGATTCGAACCTGGGCCCTCAGTGCCGTAGGCAGCAGTGCTAACCACTGTGCCACTGTGCTGCCCCCCATTTGCCTTCCTAACTGCTGTTGCACCTGCATGCTTGCTTTGAGCGACTGTTGCACAAGGACACCCAGGTCCTTTTGGACATCAACATTTCCCAATCTATCACCATTTAAATAATACTCTGCCGTTCTGTTTCTCCGTCCAAAGAGGGTAACTTCACACTTATTCACGTTATACTGCATCTGCCATGTATTTGTCCACTCACTCAACTTGTCTAAGGTGTCTTCAAGGTGTCTCAACAGTCTCCTCCCTACTCAAAATTCCACCAAGTTGAACAAATTCTTTCATGGGATGTGGGCGTTGGTGGCAAAACCAGTATTTGTTGCCCATTCCTAATTGCTCTTGAACTGGGCAGCTTGCTAGGTTCAGACAGCCAACTGCATTGCTGTGGCCCTGGAGTCACACATAGACCAGGTAAGGAGGGCAGATTTCCTTCCTGAAAGGACATTAATGAATCAGATGGGTTTTTGCAACAATCAATGATAATTCCATAGTCAATATTACTGAAACTAGCTTTATAGCCTAGATTCCACAAACTGAATTTAAATTCCACTAGTTGCTGGGGTGAGATTTGAACCCCTGAGCTTTAGCTCAGGACCCTGAGTTAGTAGTCCAGTGGCATTATCGCTATGCCATCGCCCATCTCCACCTGCCCCCAACAAAATGGTATCAGTTAGCAGCATTTTTATCTTCTCATGCCTCCTGTGTCACCCAACACCACTTTGTGTTGAATTTCATCTGCTATGTATCCGCCCATTCATCAGCCTGTCAGTGTCCCCTTCATGTCTTATTACTGTGGTCCCCACTGTTTAACACACTGCCAAGCTTCATGTCAACTGCAAGTTTCAAAATGTTATTGACAGTTTGCAGGGGCTTGATTTACAAAAGCCCCAGGGTGGGACATCAGATTGTGATAAACTCGTACGACAAGGAAATAAAGTAAAACCCAGCTGTTTTTAATCCCTTGTATTACATGAGCCAGACATTTTGTCAGATTGGGACAATGTAAGAAGGAGAAAGCAGCATATGGCAGTGTAAGGGAACAATGTCCTGTCTTTACAATGATGGGTAAATAGCCCTGTACCATAGAATAGGGACACTTCAAACTGCAGCGACGAGACAAAAGAGTTTGTCTTGAGAATAGTTTAATCCCTTGTTGAGTTTCTCTTCCTTCGAGAAGGCAGTGATTCACACTGGGATGTGGTTTCACAGGTACTGGCACCACTCCAGTATCTTGTCCAAGCGTTCATCATTATAAACGCAGAATGAGCGTGGAATCATACAGCATGAGAGGAGGTCACTCAGCTCACCTTGCCTGTGGCGGCTTCTTGCAAGAACTATCCAATAAGTCCCACCCTGTGCCTCCTTCCCATAGTGTTTTCCCCCTTTCAAGAATATATATATATTCAATTCGCTGTATTCCTGCCACCGCACAGGAACAGGTCAGTGTCGTTGACATCACCACTGTGCGCTTGGAGCAGCAAGGCACCAACCGCTTACGTAAGCCCTTGCACGGTGTCATTGGCGACATTATTGCGTGCTCACCATCCGTCGAATGCTCGCCACCAACTTGCCTGCTGCTCCATCCCCCCCTCCGCCCGACCTTGTTGCTTCGCTCGCCGCCCCATTGTTGCAGTCAATGTGAAATCCTTGTTTTATTCGACAAATATAGATTTCGTCTGTGCGATTTTGTTGCTCAAATTTATAAATTGGTCAATATCGTCAATGAAAGAAAGGGCCCGGAAAGTTCCAGGGATGAGCAGCCCACTGAAGAAATTTGACGGAATTGCGATTCACTTTTCTTGCTGGCAGCGCACCCCTGCCTGCGGGTTTCCCGGCGGTGTGCCGTGGTTTCAACGGGAAAATGGGGGACCAGAGAATCCAGCCCATTAAAGAAATCCCTTAATGAAATAAGGCGAGCAATGGCCTGACTGCCCTGTCACTGAGCTGCGAGCATCATTGTTCTCTCTCCACTTGTGTCTCATTGTGCTTTTACACAGGCAGCTATCTGTGGCATTTGTGGTGCTGTGGCTGTGTGAGCGGTGAGTGTGTCCCCTGCCGTTGTGGTGGCAGCAAACAGACTGATCTAATTATTTTTTGTAGACTGTGATTGAATCTGCTCGAATCATCCTTTCAGCCATTCCTGTCCATTATAATGTTCAACGTTAACAAACACTCCTCACCTCCCCGCTAGTTCTTTTGACAATTACCTTATGTCGGAGTCATAGATCATAGAATTTACAGTGCAGAAGGAGGCCATTTGGCCCATTAAGTCTGCACCGGCTCTTGGAAAAAGCATGCTACCCAAGCCCACACCTCCACCCTAATCCCATAACCCAGTAACCCCACCCAACACTAAGGGCAATTTTGGACACTCAGGGTAATTTAGCATGGCCAATCCACCCAGCCCGCATGTCTTTGGACTGTGGGAGGAAACCGGAGCACCCGGAGGAAACCCACGTAGACACGGGGAGATGATGCAGACTCCGCACAGACAGTGACCCAAGCTGGGAATCGAACCTGGGACCCTGGAGCTGTGAAGCAATTGTGCTAACCACTATGCTACCATGCTGGCCTCAAACCAGTCCTCTGGTTACTGATCCTCCTGCCATTAGCACCATCAAAACACCTCATAATTTTACATTCCACCAATAATAGGTTAACAACGCTTGAAGAGCAGACAGAAAGATTCCAGCTGACAGAAACTAACTTAAGTACCTACAAATCAAAAACTTCCTACGAAGGGAAGCAAGGACGTACACACGGCCACCATGATAATCGCTGCTAGAGAACCTGCTGGAAGCGGACATCTTAGGGAAAGGGAACTGTGGTGACATGTACGGACGACTCCTAAGGGGGGCCAATACACAACTTGGAGACAAGGGAGAAGTGGGAGGAGGACTTTGGGTTCGAAATAAGGTGGGGACTCTGGGGCGAAGCACTGCATAAGGTCAACTCCACCTCTACATGTGCAAGGCTAAGCCTAATGCAGCTAAAAGTGGTACACAGAGCCCACTTACCAGAATCCGAATAAGCAGGTTCTTCCCGGAGGTGGAGGACAAATACGAACGGGTCCAAGGTGGCCCGGCCAACCATTCCCACAACAATAACCTGAACCAAAGGGAAGTAAAGCAAAAGGAAAATTGATGGGAAGCGAAATGCAGGGGGCCACAATCACCACAGCAAACACTGGGAGAAAGGAAGTCAAAAAAAGGGAAACGGATGTGTCTATTTAAATAGTCAAAGTTAATCTTTGTGTAAATAGTTTAGTTTTGTTTCTTCTCTTCTCTTGTTTGTTTCTTTTCCCACTGTTTGTTCATATTTATATTTGATTTTGTATACCAAAAACTCAATAAAAACATTTTATCCAGTCTCTCCATATAGCTGAATCCCCTTATTGTTGGTACCACTGAAGTAAATCTTCTCTGCACCCTCCCCAAGGCTGTTACTTCCTACCTAAAATGCGAGGAACTGAACACAATGGGCGGGATTTTCCGACTGCCACCAACCACCACCACAGCGTATTTTCGGGTGGTGGAGGCCAACAGCGAGATCTTCCAGACCCGCTGATGTCTGTGAGGTTTCGTGTGCTCCGCACCCTCCACAGCCAGGGAATGCACCATCGGGACCGGAAGATCCTGCCAGCGGGAAGGGGCGGACAATTTCAGCCGATACGTCGGCAGAGGCCCGCACTTGTTGTGGTGATATGCATCACTGTAGATACGCAAGGGGTAATGTAAGTACACGTAGACTAGCTAGACACTAGAGGGAGCACCAGAGACATGACACACAGACATTCAACCAATAGGTCAGTAAGATAGGACACGACCAATGGGCATTCACGATACACACAGAGGTGACACTACCACGGGGGGCATTACACCAACTCATATATAAAGGACACAGCACACATGATCTTCCTCTTTCCAGTGGAGACACTCAGTGAGTACAGACACAGGGTTGATTGAACATCACACCCACCACGTGGATTGTAGCAGACTGGTTCGTCAGTCTGAGTAGCTATAGAAGGATTAACAGTAGAGGCGAATCCGAGTAGGAGAATTGTTAATAGTTTAATAAAGGTGTTGAAGGTATCTCCACATCTGAACCTTCCTTTGTCAGAGTGAACATCAAGGAAACAGCTTATGCTATGCCAAGAGCATAACAAGACACTTGTGTTTGAAAAAGGTTTAGCGTGACTTCCTTATTTTTGTACTCCATAAAAGGATGCTAAAACCTTATCATGAATTAAATTTCACTATTTTCTTGCACAGAAAATTAAAACCAGTTTGAGGTGAAGGAAACCTGTTCCTGGTTTGCTCTTAATAACTGTTCTTGTGCGAATAGATGATGTGGTTCCAGGCCTGATGTGGTCTGTCTGTAGAACTGGCCTATTCATACTTCAGATTCCTTTGCACTTCTCATTGCATTGAAATACTGGTTCAGCACGTTATATTGTTCATTGTTTTCACCATCTGCTATCAAAATCTACCCCGCTACCACTCACCGATGTTTAGGCCTGGACAATGAGGGAGATGACTTTCTTCTCCAGCAGGAGAATTTGGGGCACAAGGTCTTGGTGCATCACATTGAGACCTAACCCGACGGTTGCTGTCAATGAGTTTAGTTTCAAAATCTGCGGTATAGTATAATCGAGTGGTATTTGGAATACGAGTACGTATTTGTCAATTAAGATTTTTCCTCTTCCCCATATGATGCCCTAAGGGGACATTGGTGACCATGGATATCTATTGGATTGATCCATGATTCTGCTTGGCAACACACTGCGGTGGTTTCCTGTTGCCTTCTGCAGTATGGATGACCAGGAAACTCTCCCACTATTACCACCTACCATATCGGAAAGATTCATAGGCTGATAATCAACCTGTTTCGCCGGGTTGTGAATGCGCCTTCCATACACATCAAGTCATGGAATAGAAGAGTTATAGTATCCCTACAGTGCAGAAAGAGGACATTTGACCCTTCTAGTCAGCACTGACCCCCTGAAAGAGCACCCTACCTAGGCCCACTCCTTTACCCTATACCCGTAACCCCACCTAAACTGCACATCTTTGGACACCAACAATTTTAGCATGGCTAATCCAGCTAACCTGCACATTTTTGAACTGTGGGAGGAAACCGGAGCACCCGGAGAAAACCCATGCAAATTCCACACAGTGAGTTACCCAATTTTGGAATCAAACCTGGGTCCCTGGCGCTATGAGGCAATAGTGGTAACCATTGTGCCACTATGCCCTGGTTTGGGACATGAATCCAGAGCTTTTGGACCAGGAGAAGGAACATTACCTACTGCTTCACGCGGCTTCCTTAAACAAGTACTATGAGATCTTTTTTTGAATAAATTAAGAGTACCCAATTATTTTCTTCTCCAATTAAGGGGCAATTTAGCATGGCCAATCCACCTAACCTGCCCATCTTTGGGTTTAGGGGGTGAAACCCACGCAGACATGGGGAGAACATGCAAACTCCACACAGACAGTGACGCAGGGCCGGGATTCGAACCCGGGTCCTCAGCGCCGCAGTCCCAGTGCTAACCATTGCAACACATGCCGCCCTACTATGAGATCTTTTTAACAGAAATAGAATAGTGCAACGACAAGATTCTCCACGTTATACAACTGTTAGTAGAGTCACAGGCTACATTAATTACCTTCCAGCACAATATATTTTGCTAATGATTTGTCATGCAAACAGTTAGAAATTTTGAAGTTACCATGGGCGGGATTCTCCGAAAATGAGGCTATGTTCCCACGCCGGCGGGAAAACCGGCGCCAACCGCTCCAGCGACAACAGCCCCCGAAAGTGAGGAATTCTCCAATTTTTCGGGTGCTAGTTTAATGCTGGTGTGGTTGGCGCTGTACAGTAAAGCTGTGTAGCTTCTGACTGGCCCTCATTCCACTTCGATAAAATACTGGTGGGGGCGGAATGAGGCCCTTAAGTGGCCAACTAATGGGCTCAAGGGTGGATTGGAGGAGCAACCCCCCCCCCACCCGCCCCTGTAAAAATCCAGTGCCTCTGCTGTCTTCAAACCCACCGGAATCCAGCCCCGTGACGCCAAGCTCAGAACCTGGGGGAGGTTATGGGAATACCACACCAAAAAAAATGCTCCATGAGCAATCAGTTTGTAATCATCCGTTTTGATCTGCTACCCAAGATGTTTTCAACTCTCGCCAGACATTTGCTGTACCTCGGGATAAATGATCATGGATTTAACTTGGGTGTTTACCATCTGACATTGATTTAATGGCATCCATCAACTTCCATATGACTGGCTCTCTTTGCTCCCTCTCTCACTGGAGATTTTTCCGTCTACGGCAGAGCCGTATGAATCAGTTGATGTTGCCCTGGCTAAGTGGTGCTGCTCACTGTAAAACTGATGAGCAAGGAAACTTGTAAGAAAACACAGGGAACGGTGGTGCAGTGGGTTAGCACTGCTGTCTCACGGCGCCGAGGTCCCATGTTCGATCCCGGCTCTGGGTCACTGTCCGTGTGGAATTTGCATATTCACCCCGTGTTTGCGTGGGTTTCGCCCCCACAACACAAAGATGTGCAGGGTAGGTGGATTGGCCATGCTAAATTGCTTCCTTAATTGGAAAAAGTGAATTGGGTACTCTAAAATTTAAAAAAAAGAAAACACAGGGAGCGGGGTGGGGGAGACAAAGGTGAGGAAATCTGGCTTCCGTGGGGAAGGTGGGTGGGTGGGTGGGTGACATTGAGTGACTAATAACAGCAGCAGAGGCAGTAGGGCGAGTGCAAGAAAGATTTACAAGGATGATACCAGAACTGAAAGAGTGATCAGACTGGAGACCTTTTCTCTTAGAAAAGAGAAGGTTGATGGGGGTGACCCATCGATTGAGGTCCTTATAGTGATGGCTGGTAGCTGTAGAGAAAATGTTTTCACATTCGTGGCTACATCCGAAACTGGGGGCCATAAATACAAGGCACTTGCTAATAAATCCAATATGGAATTCAGGAGAAAAGTCTTTACTCAGAGAGTGGTGAGAGTGTGAGACTCGCTAGTACATGCTGTGGTTGAGGCGAAAAGCATGGATGTACTTAAGGGGAAGCTGGATAAACGCAGAGAGAGAAAGGAATAGACTGACCGAGAGAGACTAGGTGGGAGGAGGCTCATAAACGGTGGCATAGATCAGTGAGCCAAAGGGCTCGTACTGTGAATGTTTTTCAAATTCCAATCAAGGGACAATTTAGTGTGGGCAATCCATCTTCATTTTTGGGTTGTCAGGGTGAGACCCATGCAGACACTGGGAGAATGTGCACACTCCATGTGGTGAATTATAAATACTAATAATCCACACTGTATTGTACAACATGTGTTGAGCCTGTACCTCGTATTAGATCACATGTAGTTGCGCGGCTCTACCCATAGGGGGAGATGAGGAGCTTGTACTGGGCTCCACCCTTGGCTCCGCCCATGACTCCACCCATGGCTCCTCCCCTTAACCGGAAGTATAAAGGTTGATATTGTGAGCCTGCCTGCCAGTTCATCTGGATTTCATCTCGTCACAGGCAGGCTCTGTTGTAAGATGATTAAAACCACTGTTCATTTCTAACCAAGTGTCGCATGAATTGATGGTCACATCAGTCCACACGAAGAGTGACAATGGTTCAGTGTCATGAGTGCTAACCACTGCACCACCGTGCTGCCCCTTGTACTGTGAATTTGATGTAATTCTAAATAATAATATCTCTGATCTCTGAGATGGGCGCATCATGCACAAAGTCATTGAGATTTTACCGCATGGAAAGAGGCCCTTCAGCCCATCGTGTCACAGTATGTAGTCGATTCTACAAAATGATTTGAGATGAAGTAATTGGAAGGTTTTTTAAATGGTCGCTGAGAAATACCTTACAGTTAACTTTGGTCAAGCAGAAGTAAAACAATTGCCACTTTTAACGGATCTGTTAATCTAGTACATGTTTGTATTTGAATTATCCAGCTTGGTTCCTCTCCATAGCCACACATCCTTTCTTTAACAAATTATTGCAATAATGTGTTGCATTAGGACATTACTTACCTGAGTGAAGCTGGTTTGTACCTTTTTCAGGCACTGTAGGTGGAGTGTAAAGGAATCAACATTAACTTAGAAGCAGAAGACTGCAGTTGGACAAAAGAACACACAAGGGACAGGAGCAGGACAGGATCATATGGCCCCTCGAGCCTGCTCCGCCATTTAATACACTCATGGGCGGGATTCTGCAATATGGCGGCGTAAATACCGGAGTGTTTCCTGCCAGCATCAACGGGCTTCCTGGCCCAGCGATTCCGTGGCCCACAGGGGGCCAGCATGGCACCCGAGTGCTCCACGCAGCGCTGCGCCGATACACGGCCGGCCGCGGGTCCGGGCATGCCGCAGCAGCCACTTCCGCGCCACGTGGCCGAGCCACACAGCGAGCCGCTGTGGAACAAAGTAGGCCCCTCCCGGATTGCGCGGGCCCGCTGATCAGTGGCCCCTGATCACGGGCCTGCCCGTCGTGGAGTCCGTCCCCGGAGTCTGATCCCCCCCCCCCCCCCCAAAGAACAGCCACTGCGGCCGCAGATCCGAACTCCCGCCGGTGGATGCATGTTAGAATCACGCCGGCGCCTGGGGGAACTGGAAGATAAATTTGGCCTTCCCCAAGGGAACATGTTCAGATACCTGCAGGTAAAGGCGTTTGCTAGGCGACAGGTAGAGGGATTCCCTTTGCTGCCCTCGCAGGGGACGATGGACAGAGTGCTTTCGGGGGTGTGGGTCGGAGAGGGGAAGGTGTCTGACATTTATACGGTAATGCAGGAGGTGGAGGAGTCGTCAGTGGAGGAGCTGAAGGCTAAATGGGAGGAGGAACTCGGGGAGCAGATAGAGGACGGGACTTGGGCGGATGCCTTGGAGAGAGTCAACTCTTCCTCCTCATGTGCGAGGCTTAGTCTCATCCAATTTAAGGTGCTGCACCGGGCCCACATGTCCGGGACTAGGATGAGTAGGTTCTTCGGGGGTGAGGACAGGTGCACCAGATGTTCGGGGAGTCCTGCGAACCACACCCATATGTTCTGGGCATGCCCAGCACTGGAAGAATTCTGGAAGGGGGTGGCGGGGACGGTGTCGAGGGTGGTTGGATCCAGGGTCAAACCAGGGTGGGGACTCGCGATTTTTGGAGTTGCGGTAGAGCCGGGAGTGCAGGAGGCGAAAGAGGCCGGTGTCCTGGCCTTTGCGTCCCTAGTAGCCCGCCGAAGGATTCTGCTACAGTGGAAGGATGCAAGGCCCCCAAGTGTGGAGACCTGGATCAGTGACATGGCGGGATTTATAAAATTGGAAAAGGTCAAATTTGCCCTGAGAGGATCAATACAAGGGTTCTATAAACGATGGCAGCCTTTTTTGGACTTCCTGGCTCAGAGATAGGTAACTGGGTCAATAGCAGCAGCAACCCGGGGGGGTGCATTATTGTAGTGTTTATTCTGTAACTTTATAGTGTGTTAATATGCGTTGTTGTTAAAATGCTGGGTTGTTCATGGGGATGGGGCGAATGTATATGATTGTTAATATTATTGTTATTTTCGGTATTTTACTAAGGTGCGTCAATGTTGTATAAAATCAAAATTTCTCAATAAAAATTATTTTTAAAAAAAGAATCACGCCGGCGGGAACTCGGCCAATTGACCACGGAGAATTGTCGCGGGGGTCTCTTTCAATGACCCCCGAGCGGCGCCACGTCGATCGTGCACGCGCTGCTGCCTGTGATTCTCCGGTTGCCAGAGAATCACATCCCGGCGCGGACCGGCGGCGAGGGCCGTCTTGACGTCAACTCTGATTCTGCGAGCCGGCGTGGGATCGGAGAATCCCGGCCATGGTTCTGGAGATCTGAAATAAAGACTGAAAAGGCTGGAGAAGCTCAACAGGTCTGGCAGCATTGTAGAGAAAGAAATGGACATTTCGAGTCTGATCAGACTCTTCTTCTGAGCTAATTATTAAAATATCTTGTAAAAGATTAGATGCTTGAAACCTGTGTTTGGTTTTCTTTGAGTTATTATAAATGTACTGATTGTATTTCTGGTTAACACTCTTTGTAGCCCTTCTATTTCACAGAAACTGATTTGATGAGTTGAGTTTTTGACCAAAAGTTCTTTTTTATTTGAGAATTCTGTTGAGTAGCAAATGTCTCAATTTTTCAAAGCTCTGCGTCTGGATTTGCTGGCCCCGACGCAATGTGTCTCCCCCCGGCAGACACGGCGAGGCATTTAAATCTCCATTCACTTTGTAATATCATAGATTATCATAGAATTTACAGTGCAGAAGGAGGCCACTCGGCCCATCGAGTCTGCACCGGCTCTTGGAAAGAAAACCCTATCCGAGGTAAACACCTCCACCCTATCCCCATAACCCAGTAACCCCACCCAACACTAAGGGCAATTTTGGACACTAAGGGCAATTTATCATGGCCAATCCACCTAACCTGCACATCTTTGGACTGTGGGAGGAAACCGGAGCACCCGGAGGAAACCCACGCACACACGGGGAGGATGTGCAGACTCCGCACAGACAGTGACCCAAGTCGGAATCGAACCTGGGACCCTGGAGCTGTGAAGCAATTGTGCTAACCACAATGCTACCATGCTACCCACAATATGTAGTATTGTTTCAATTCTATTCGAGCAAAGTTAACTGTAATATCCAGGTGGGTGGGAGGAGTATAAAATGCCCGTTCTGCGAACTGTTTGGGATTTGGGGTTTGGTGAAGAATTAAATAGGTGTAATTTTTTTTAAAAGCTAGTTTAGTGGAGGTATTTCCAAATATATACAGAAACTCAAAGAATCATAGCAGACCAACCAAAATGTAATAACATATGACATAACAATATAATAACACAGCAAACCCTATGTATATACAATCCCACCTACCTCTCCCCTTACATTTTTATTCAGTATAACCCTGACTCCCCTCACCCAAAGAAGAGAAAAAAAGGAAAAGACCCCCCCCCACTGATGTTTTAGTACGCTCTGTAGAAATTGATGAACAGATTCCGCCTCATGGAGAAACCCTCGTCCATCCCGCTAATGGCGAACTTAATATTTTCTAAGTGGAAGAATTTAGCTAGGTCCTGCACCTAAGTCCTAACCCTTGGCGGTTTTGAATCCCGCCAACTCAGCAAGATCCTCCTCCGGGCTAGCAGGGAGGCGAAGGCAACTTCGTCGGCTTCTTTGCCCACCAGAGCACCCGGATCATCAGACACTCCGAAGATTGCTACCCACAGGAACGGTGTTACCTCCATTCACAAAACCGTTGACAGTATCTCGGTGACTCCCCTCGAGAACCCCACCAGCTTCGGACACGCTGCAAACATGTTGATGTGATTCGTCGGGGTCCCAGCATAGCGCACACATTAGTCATCCACACATTGGGAAGAACCAACTCATCCTAGCCATCATCATGTGCACTCTGTGCACCATCTCGAATTGGATTAAGCTTAGTGTAATTTTAACCAATTGTGAATTCCCCTTTTGTCATTCCCACCTGACTAAATCTCTGCATCCAGGACGGGATCTCCCCTCTGACCATGATCCCCTCACCATCGACCACTATACCTCCCTGCCCCTCACAATTGCTCCCTTCCTAGTCCCTCCTCTCTGCTCGCCAGGTGCAGCCATATGTCGTTGGCTTGCACACCTAACAGGCAGGAAGCCTATCAGTCTGCCTGTCAATGAGCCTTCCAATCAGCTTCTTAATCAGCCTGTCGGTCAACCTCTTGGTCAGACTGTCAGTCTGCCTGTCAATGAGCCTTCCAATCAGCTTCTTAATCAGCCTGTCGGTCAACCTCTCGGTCAGACTGTCAGTCTGCCTGTCAATGAGCCTTCCAATCAGCTTCTTAATCAGCCTGTCGGTCAACCTCTTGGTCAGACTGTCAGTCTGCCTGTCAATGAGCCTTCCAATCAGCTTCTTAATCAGCCTGTCGGTCAACCTCTCGGTCAGACTGTCAGTCTGCCTGTCAATGAGCCTTCCAATCAGCTTATTAATCAGCCTGTCGGTCAACCTCTTGGTCAGACTGTCAGTCTGCCTGTCAATCGGTTTGTCAATCAGCTTGTCAATCAATACTTGAATTCTGAACAGTGGGAGAATTGTGACAGAAATGTACAACTTCTGTTGTTCCTTTAAACATCCTGGGCTGGATTCTCTGGTCGGCGATCGGCCGGAGAATACACGATTCTGACGAAATTGGGGGTGGCGCCACTTTCGCGATGCTCTGCCCCCTCCAAAGCACCGTACTCGGAGAGTATGCCGCGCCATGTATCGACGGTCTCAGGACGTTACCTGGGGCCTGCCCTCCGATGCTCTGCCCTCGACCGGCTGAGTTCCCGACGGCGTGGGTCACCCATGGTCTCGGGAACTCAGCATGGCAGCTGTGGACTCAGTCCAGCACCACCACAGTCCGGGGAGGGCCAATCCACGGGCGGGGGGGACTTTATTAGGGGATGGGGAACTATAGAGGGTGGTTCGGTGCAAGCGAGCCAGCCATATTTTGCAGGCCTCCGCCATGTCGCACGCTGTGCGCATGCGCGGCCACGGACCCAACAATTCTCCAGGGTTTATCGGCAGCTAGATCCCTGTGCTCTATGCCGCCTTCCTGTTAACCCCCAGCAAAACTGAGAGTCGGTGGCCGCTTTGTGCCATTTTTTCTGGCGTAACCGTTCCCACGCCCCGTGGGGAAATAGCCCCAGAATCGGTGAATCCAGCCCTTTTCTCCACTTTCTCTAAGCAAGTTAGCAAGACGAGGATCAAACCAAAGCCTATTTTGTCTTTAAAGTGTCATATCCAGGCCACGCAGTGCTGAGAAAGCTGACAGGGTATCTGGCAGAGGGAAATGAGGAATGTTTGTGACTCTGGCTTACACGTGGATCGAGAATAATGCCAGAGAATCAGAAACCCAGGTGGCTTTTCTGGGATTGTGATTCTAATCGTACAGTTTGTGCTGAAGTCAGATCCACCATTGATGGCCATTCAGCCCTTTGAGCCTGGCCCAGATTTGCGAAGATTGCAAAAGAGGCCAGAGTTAGAAGAATGTGAAGATTTGGGACCGTTGTGGTGCTGGAGGAGGATATAAAGGCAGAGAGAGAGACAAAGCATTGGATGGATTTGAAAACAAGGATTAGCGTTTGAAATCTGAGGCTTTTCTAGACTACGTCAGTGAGTTCTGGAATTCGGTCCCTAAACCACTCCGCCTTTCCTTCTTTAAGACACTCTTTAAAACCGTCTTTAAGTGAGGCGATTAGTCACCTATAGTAATTGTGGTAGGCTATATTAAGGGTATTGCGGTATCTAGGTGGGATGTGCCTTATACTGTAGTATGAGTGGTAGAACCTGCCTGCTGGTTCCGCCCAGCAGCCGGAGCATAAGAGTCTTTGTTTCACCCACAGCAGTCATTCTGTACCGGAGCTGCTGGGGTAACTACTTGTTCATTAAAGCCTTCAATTGGACTACAATCTCACTTCAGTAGTGATTGATCGTACATCAGTAATGTCTCCCTATGTGGCTCTTTATTGAATTTAGTTTGATACGCTCTTGTGAACTTCCTTGGAAGGCCTCTGAAAGTGCTATGGAAATGCAAATGATCTTCGTTGTTGAAGTGCTCTGGGATTAACTCAGCAGCTCTCTCAAAGAACTAGCACAAGCTTGATGGGCCAAATGGCCTGCTTCTGTGCTTGCAGCCCTATGGAACCAAGACAGCATGGTGGCACGGTGATTAGCACTGCTGCCTCACGGCTTGAGGGACCCGTGTTCAATTCCGGCTTCGGGTGACTGTGGAGTTTGCACTTTCTCCCTCTATCTGCGTGGGTTTCCTCCGGGTGCTCTGGTTTCCTCCCACAGCCCAAAGATGTGCAGGTGAAGTGGATTGGCTATGCTAAATTGCCCCTTAGTGTCTAAAGTTTGGGTGGAGTTAAGGGATGGGGTGCTCTTTCAGAGGGTCAGTGCAGATTCAATGGGCCAAATGGGCTCCTTCCTGGTTAGCTTTGACCTTCCGATACCTCCCTCACCCCACCAACCTTTTAATCCCTGAGATTGGGATGAAGAATTGCCTCTCGCTGAAAATGCCCCACTTTTGTTCGTATTTCTGAAGACCTTGAACAGATTACACACCTGTGCAAAGAAAACGAAGCAACATTGGTCAACAAAGCACCCCAGCTGATGGATGTGAGCTGCCTAGATGTGGGTCCGTATGAACAGGGGATGTGTGTACTTTGAGATTTCTCTGTACTCCTTATAGGTTTCACATCAAAGGGAATATTAATATAATTGGAACTACGGGACTGTAAATAGCTGCTTTCTTCCAAAAGACTGCTAGATAAATAGAGGGGCTTATTTAATGAGGCTCCTTGATCACACCCAGCATTTAATTATAGGTCTTTGTGTTTCTGTTGAATTCGGCACTTTGAAAGTGCACACTTCAAACATCACAATCAGTTTACCTTCTTTGGCACTGTTCAGACCTGCTTTTCTAATTGCAGTTTGTCCTTCTCTGCACCTCAGGATATTGCCTCTGCTCCCTGACTTTGATTGTAACTGGGATGGGTGTCCTCACCCCACTGGTCCCTTGTGTGAACCGAGGGGCTGGCAAGTGAACCAAGGGTAAATGTTCCGAAAGATTCCCTTTAGAGTCCAATGTAGTTGTTTGAGTTTCAAAATGTAGAGGGCATTTTGAAACAATGGACTATAAGTGTCTGGTGACAGTACACACATTAGAGTGGAAAACCTTCCGAGAATGGGATGGATCATGAATCATAGTTTAGTTTTATTAAGCTAAGCTTTTTAATTAGCCATAACAAGTGTCTTTGATATGCACAGTGATTACAAAATTATTTACATTACATTATACCTCCTTTGCCCATGTTTTGTGGATTATCTCTTCCCTCCGAGCCAAGCCTTCTCTTGCCTGTTTCCCCAGTTGAGCTGTGTCAAATGCTTTTTTGCCCAGGTTGTAACCGCAGGTTTGACTGGCACGCTGTTATTTCCGTCATTCATCAACTAGCGACTGAGGGTGAGGAAGTGATAGCCAGTAAGCTGCAAGTCAGCACAAGTTACCGGGCAATTTGTGCTGCTTTGACATGAGCTTTGCAAAAACTCCTCCATGACCATCAGGATATTGCGGCAATTTACACATTAATTGATCATTAAACACTCCACAGAAACTGAGGGCCAGTACTTAACAGTGGTTTCAGCCAGGATCACTGAGCTCCTGACCTCATTACAGCCTTGGCTCAAACATGGACCAAAGAACTGAATGCCCAAGGTGAGGTGAGAGTGACTGTCCTTCACATCAAGGCAGCATTTGATTGAGTATGGCATCAAGGAGCCCTAGCTAAACTGGAGTCAATGGGAATCAGGGGGAAAATTCTCCACTGGTGTGTTGTGTTCATGACTTTGGGCTGGATTCTAGCTCAGTTGGCTAGACAGCTGGTTTGTGATGCAGTTCTTCTGCATCACAAACCAGCTGTCTAGCCAACTGAGCTAGAATTGGCCTTCTTGGCCAGCAGCATGGGTTCAATTCCCGTACCAGCTGGGAATTCTGAATTCTGTGTACCCGAACAGGCACCAGAATGTGGCGACTAGGGGATTTTCACAGTAACTTCATTGCAGTGTTAATGTAAGCCTGCTTGTGACAATAAAGATTACTATTATTAATATCGTTGTGAAAACTGTGGAGTTTCACGATGGCAAAAACAGCGCCACAGGTGAATCTATTCAGCCACTCCAAAGGGGCTAGCACAGGCGTCACGGGAAACGCCACACTTTAGAAGCAGAATGGCAGCGGATTTGCCGGTTCCGTGATTGCCGCACAGCTGCAGCCGCACTGAAGGGATTCTCCCCCTCCCACACACAAGCATTGCAGCCAACATGGTTGGAGAGAGAGCAGCACCGTACTTCCGTGTGACCCTTCTTGACTCAGTGGAGGAGAGACGGTTGGTGCTGTACCCAAGCCCGGAGGGAGGTCCCCAGATGCAACCGTTCACCATGCCTGGCCGGAGGTGGGAACCACCATCAGGACCATCAGTGAAGTCGTCCGGACTGGCAACCAGTGCAGAAAAAACTGCGACCAGGGTGAGTAGTCAGCGCTGTGCCCCTCCACTAACCCCCCCTATCCCAGACAAACATGTGACCCAGACCCCGCCCCCCCCCCCCTTCAGTGCCGTTGTTTGTGTTTGCCCCGGCCCAGGACCGCGCACAACCGCCGGGAGCAGGAGAAGACCGGAGGGCGACCACCAGACCTGCGGCTCCTCACTGTGACCGAGTAGAGACACTGGACGTGGTCGGCATCCCGGAGGAGAGGGGGGTCGCTGATGCGGAGGTTGGCAGCGGGCGACAAAGTGAGACGCCCTCCTTAGCTGCGGATCCTCATGACACATGTGTGCCGACCCCAACCCCTCACCCCACCCCAACCTCTCTCACCCCACCCCAACCTCCCTCATGCCACCCCTCACCCCCTCACCTCAGCCCTCACCACATCACAACTCACCCCCGTCCGCCTGCCTAACCATTCATGTCGTCTTGTGTCTTGCAGGACCTGCCGGAGTTGGGCCAGGCCTATTCGGAGACCCTTCCCCCAGCCAGTGCCATAGCCGGTGCCCCACAGATGGCAGAGTACCGACAGGGAGGGTAGCCTGAACACCAGCCCTCTGCCCGATTTGACCCAGGACACCACGGAGTTTGGGTCGGAGGAGGACACTGACTTTCCGTCACTGCTGTCTCCAACACCCTCCAGCATCCCAGAGACTATCACCTCGGTTGGGCAAACTAGTGAAGAGGCTCCTGGGACACTATCTGGTGCGCACCACACAGTCTTTGCAGTACGGCAGGTGGAGGTAGGAGCAGCTGAGGGGCCGGACGGTTGGAGGGCAGCCCGGCCCCAGCAACCAGCTGCTGCCCAGACGGGTCCCGGGTTCCTGGAACATCCAGTCTCACCCATTGTGGGTGGAGGGTGCAGTCACAGACCCAGGGACTAGAGGAGGGGATGACGGCCGACTTCCAGCACCTGAAGATGCAGGTGGAAGAGTTCATCCGCATGCAGGAGCAGGGGAGGTGCTGGTCATGAGTGCCACCCAGGCCGAAGCCACATGGGTGGCGTCAGCGGTGGAGGCAATGGGAGTGACAGTGACGGACATGGGTCAGCGTGTGGAAGCCCTGGTACTTGTCAATATTAGAGCGTGCCTCCAGGACTGGCAGTGCCACGTGGTGGGGGGACCTCGGGGGGGATAGCTCTGCTCGCACCCCCGTCCCATGGAAGCCCAGGGGCCATCGGGCACCCCGAGGAAGGAGGAGTTGATGGGGCCCGAGCCGATGGTTCCGCAGGAAAGGTCCCGGACACCGCAGCACCTTGGACTCCCTCCCCTGTCTCAGGTGAATCTGGTGGGCAGCAGGCAGAACAGGATGGCACCACGCCACCCGGGATACCCGAGGAGCAGCCGGGCAGCCACAGGAGATGTGCACCAATGGAGATGCTTATTGCAGGGCACGAGTCACAGCAGGCCGCCTCCGTTCCTGCGTACCATCTGGGGAACCACAAAGGCGTAGTGGTAGGGCCTGTAAGGCCAGAAAGTTAGACACCAGTTAAGTTGGCATAGGTACAGGGTACAGTTGAGTTATAGGATCTAGGGCACAGACTGTATGTATTTGTTCACAATAAACACATGTTCACACCATTCAAACCTGCCTCTGTGCTCTGTCTGATGGGTGTGGGGCAATGGCGGTCAGTGCTGGCCACTAGGAGTGAGGGGTGCAGGATGGGTGGTGCCCAGTGGGTAGACTGTGTAAACCCCCCCCCCGGCGTGCGTCCCCATCACCCCGTCCCCAGCGATTCGACAGGACCTTGTGAAGGACCGGCCAGCTCACATGCAGGGGTCACCCAGGTGGAAGGTGCTACTGTGGGCATCAGTCAGACATTATCATACAATGTGGAACATCATCGCAGAGCGGGTTGTCATCATCCTCCATCCCATGGACCAGACCCGCTGTCACTGCCAACCCAGTGCCCCCCACCTCGTAGTGCTGCAGGTATGTATCACAGAGGGGGTGTGAATGCGACTGTTTTGGTGGCGTTTGAAGTGATGGTGGTCGATGGTGTGGGAGGTGAGGGTTTTCGGTGGTGTGGGAGTGTGATATGGTGGTGAAGGGGTGTGGTATGGTGGTGTCCATGCCCCTGGCCAGCGACCCTCCTCCACCAACCCCCCCCCCCCCCCTCCCAACCCCCCCCCCCCCCCCCCCCCCAGTCTGTGAAGTGTGTTTCGATGAGTGTGACCTGTGCTTGCTGGCCCTGGCGGTTCCGTTGTGTGGGCTTCTGTGCCTCGGCAGGCCCATGTCCTGCCCATTGTCCCCTCCCCTTTATCCTCCTCGTCCGACGAGTCCTGCCCTTGCTCCTCATCCTCCTCCAGCACATCACCCCTCTGCCGGGCTATATTGTGGAGGAAGAAGCAGACCACTACGCTACGGATGGCCCTCCTAGCCTTGTACTGGAGGGCCCCAGTCGCACAATGGGCATCATTGTAGCGGATCTCCGCGTCGGTCTAGGATGCACCCCATCAATGACCCCCTGGACTCGGGGCAGCCTGGCTATCGCAGCGAAGCCAGCTGCCTGGACTTCCTGATGGGTGGGGTCCACAGGGTTCTGAATGTACCAATCCGCCTGGGCATGCAGGGCGTTGGTGATGCCACGCATGCACCTGTGCGCCGATGCCTAGGAAATGCCGGACAGGTCCACATTCGACAACTGGAACGACCACATCGCATAAAGGTTCATCGCCACCGTCACCTTGATGGCCACCGGAGTGGGTGTCCTCCCCCATACCTATGTGGTGCCAGGTGTGCCATCATGTGGCAGATGTGTAGCACTGCCTTCTTGCTCAACCTCAGTCTCCGTCTGCATGCCCGGTCCGGAAGGTCCTCTGTCATGTGAGAGTACCTTTTAAGAAATGGATGTTTATCAAATAGCTGCAGTGATGTCAGAGTGTGGGTGGAGCTGAGCTGTGACTCTGCTTTTACTTTCGCTTTGAGCAGAAAAGTTGGTGTGTGTCTGTGTTTTAGTTTCATTTTCAGAGTTGAAGAAGCTCCAGTCACAGCAAGAATGTGCATTGATCTCTCTCTGCAATCTAAAGACTGTCTCCAGATCATTTGAGGATTTCAAAGTAATACCTGTTTCTGTAGAGAATTTAAACCTGCTGTCTTTCTGTAAAAAGAGTCTTTTGGTCTTATGGATGTTGTTGGGAAAGTTATGAAGGGTTACTTATAGAATATTGTGTCTGTGGGGATTATTGGTGTTGACAGTTGTTAAGATGTTTACTGTGGGTTTATAAAGAGTTAACTGGATTCATAATAAACATGGTTTTGTTTTAAAGTACTTTAGATCCCTATTGCATCACACATGTATGTAGGCCCTTGTGCTCCCCACAACCACAATCTATTAAAAGTCGTGGGTCAGGTGAACTCCATGATACACTTTGGTGTTCTCTAAACCCTGACCCATAACACCTCAAAGGGCATGCGGTCATGGGAAACGCGTGGCCTCATCCGGCGCCTCTTTGGCACCTCCTCATCCACGGCCTGTTGGGTTGCCGGCACTCCAGCCTGAGTGGCTGCCACCTGCCCCTCTGCAGACCGCCCCTCTGCTGCAGCCTCCGTCTCTTCTCTGAGTCTCCCCCGTTCACGGTGTCACAGGGCTGCATTCAGGGCATTGGCCATCGCCACGGCGGCCAACATCGCAGGTTGATGTCGATCATAGATTATCATAGAATTTACAGTGCAGAAGGAGGCCATTTGGCCCATTGAGTCTGTACCAGCTCTTGGAAAGAGCACCCTACCCAAGGTCAACACCTCACCCCTATCCCCATAACCCAGTAACCACACCCAAAACTAAGGGCAATTTTGGACACTACGGGCAATTTATCATGGCCAATCCACCTAACCTGCACATCTTTGGACTGTGGGAGGAAATCGGAGAACCCGGAGGAAACCCACGCACACACGGGGAGGATGTGCAGACTCCTCACAGGCAGTGATCCAAGCCGGAATCGAACCTGGGACCCTGGAGCTGTGAAGCAATTGTGCTATCCACAATGCTACTGTGCTGCCCCCAAATGCCCTAATTCTCTGCAGGGGGTGAAAGGCAAACATGTTATCATGGCGCATACACCCGTGCCCATTCAGGTACCATGGGTTACACGATGGCCATATGGGGGCACAGACAGCCCCAACCATGCATGCCCCCCACCCCCTCACCCCGTCACCCATATGGCCGTTTTCATTGCGTGCACCCAAGGGCCAGGGACAGTGGCCAGCAAGATGGCCGCCGTAATAGCGTTCAGTACCCGGGCACTGCCCCTGCCCTGTTGGGGGCTCCCCTGTTGCTCGGCCGGTCCCCACCCTTCCCCTCCCCTCCCCTAGCATGGACCCCCCCCCGTATGCCCGGCGTCTGAGCCGGGAGCCTGCAGTCCACCCACGCCACCTCCTGCGTCCTCTGTCTGCCGCCACAGCCAGGTTCGTGATTTTTTTATAGCACATTAGAAACACGCCATCGGGAATTCGGCCCATCCGAGCTGCTGATTGCTGAGGCCCCGGTGAATCAGACGTCAGGGCCGTTAATGAGATGCATACTGTACTTTCGGGCCACGTGGCAGGCCCCACGGTTTCGTTTATGGGGGGCCGGCGAATGCCGAATCGGCGGGAAACTGGCATCAGGCTCGATTTTGGCGTCACAGCTGACTCTCCGGCCGATCGCATTTCACGAGTTCGGCATCACCGAACGGAGAATCCAGCCCCTTGGCTTTGCAATGATTCATACAGAACTGCTGGTGACTTAACTAGAAGGATGATTCATTGATGTACACGTGGTAAGGTGGTAAGGTAACAACCAGAATGCTATACAGGACTAGTTACTGATTGAGTTACATTAGATCTCCTGGTACAACCGTCTGGTGAGAGCCGAATTTCACGTGACTGATGTCTGACACCACCTGCTGGTGGGAGGTCGCACTACTGCGTGCATGCAATATTATTCACAGGCATATCACCACATGCTGGAGTCATATCTGGCACAAAGGAAGATGGTTGTGGTAGTTGGAGGTCAATCATTTCAACTCCAGGACATGCCTGCAGGAGTTCCTAAAAGTAGTGCCCTAGGCCCAACCATCTTCAGCTGCTTCATCAATGACCACCCTTCCACCATAAGGTCAGAAGTGGGGATGTTTGCTGATGACTGTACAATGTTCAGACCCATTCATTTTTTAATTTATTTTTTTATAAATTTAGAGTACCCAATTATTTTTTCCAATTTAGGGGCAATTTAGTGTGGCCAATCCACCTACTCTGCACATTTTTGGGTTGTGGGGGTGAAACCCACGCCGACACGGGGAGAATGTGCAAACTCTCACACAGAGCCGTGAGACCCAGAGCCGGGATCGAATCTGGAACCTCAGCGCCGTGAGGCAGCTGTGCTAACCACTAGGCCACCGTGCTGCCCTATTCAGACACATTCATGAGTCCTCAGGTAATGAAGCAATCCATGTCCAAATGTAGCAAGATCTGGGCAATATCCAGGCTTGTGCTGATAAGTAGAAGATACATTCACGCCACACAAGTGCCAGGCAATGACCACCTCCTACAAGAGAGAATCTAACCATCGCCCCCTTGACACTCAATGGCATCACCATCACTGAATCCCCTACTATAAACATCCTGGGGGTTACCATTGATCAGAAACTGAACTGGACTAGCCATGTAAATATTGTGGCCATATGTTCAGGCCAGAGGCGAGGAATCCTACGGTGAGTAACTCAGCTGATCACTCCCCAAAACCAAGGGCAGCACGGCAGCACACTTTTGACCTTATGGTGGAAGGGAGGTCATTGATGAAGCAGCTGAAGATGGTTGGGCCTAGGGCACTACTCTTAGGAACTCCTGCAGGCATGTCCTGGAGTTGAAATGATTGACCTCCAACCACCACAACCATCTTCCTTTGTGCCAGATATGACTCCAGCTTCTGGTGATATGCCTCACGGCACCGAGGTCCCAGGTTTGATCCCGGCTCTGGGTCACTGTCCGTGTGGAGTTTGCACATTCTCCCCGTGTTTGTGTGGGTTTCGCCCCCACAACCCAAAGATGTGCAGGGTAGGTGGATTGGTCACACTAAATTGCTCCTTAATTGGAAAAATTAATTGGGTACCCTAATTTTTTTTTTTAATGACTCACCAAAACCTGTCCACCACCTACAATTCACATGCCGGGGGCGGCATTCTCCCCTACCCGGCGTGACGGAGGGTCCCGGAGTAGGGGAGTGGCGCCAACCACTCAGGGGTCGGGCCTCCCCAAAGGTGGGGAATTCGGCCAGCCCCGCGCCGGAGCGGTTGGCACCAGAAGACTGGCGCAAAAAACTGGCGCTCCCGGCATTGGGGCTGGCCGAAAGGCTTTCGCCGGTCGGCGCATGCGCGATGTGGGGTTCTCGTCCGCTTCCGCCATGGCGGAGACCGTGGCGGCCGCGGAGGAGAAATAGTGCACCCAGGGCACTGGCCCCGAGTCTGAGCGGGGGGGCCCCGATCGCGGGCCAGGCCACCGTGGGGGCACCCCCCAGGGTTCGATCGCCCCCCCCCCCCCCCCCCCCCCCCCCAGGTCCCCGGGGCCCGCTCGCGCCGCTGATCCTGCCGTTCCAGAGGTTGTTCAAACCTCGGCGGCGGGAGAGGCCTCCCAGCAGCAGGACTTCGGCCCATCCGGGCCGGAGAATCACCGCAGGGGCCTCTCCGATCGGAGTGGCGAGATTCCTGCCGCCGCCACTTCCCGGGTGGCGGAGAATCTCTGCCACGGCGGGGGCGGGATTTTCGGCGGCCCTAGGCGATTCTCCGACCCTGCTGGAGGTCGGAGAATTTCGCCCCAGGAGTGTGATGGAATACTCCTCTTGCCTGGATGAGTGCAGCTCCAACAACACCATCCAGGACAAAGCAGCCCGCTTGATTGATACCCCTTCCGCAAACATTCAAACCCTCCACCACCAACTGTGGCAGTAATGTGTACCATAGTGCACTGCAGGAATTCACCAAGGCACCTTAGGCACCACGTTCCAAACTCACCACCACTACCATCTAGAAGGACAAGGACAGCAGATTACTGTGAACACAATCACTACCACCCTGACTTGGAAATATATTGGTCGTTCCTTCACTGTCCCTGGGTCAAAATCATAGAATCTCCACAGTGCAGAAGGAGGCCATTCAGCCGATCAAATCTGCACCGACCCTCCGAAAGAGCACTCCACCCAGGTCTCCTCCCTCATCCACCCCGCCCTACTCCCATAACCTAACCTGTCCATGCCTGGATATTAAGAGGCAGATTAGCATAGCCAATCCACCTAACACGAACACGTTTGGACTCCTGGATCTCCTAAGTAATCGATCCTTACCAATGCATACAATCCCGGAACTCTCTCCCTAAAATCACAGTGGGTGTACCTACATCTCAGGGACTGAGGTGATTTAAGAAGGCAGCTCACCACCACTTTCTCATGGGCAACTGGGGTGGGCAAAAATGCTGGCCCAGCCAGCGATGCCCACATTCCGTAAATGAATAAAGCACATGTAGCTTTCTAAAGAGGAGATTTCTAATACTACAGTATCATTCATTTCCTTCGGACTAGAGCGGGAACAAGTGGAGTCCTGGAGCCTCATTCCAATAGGTAGTAAATTGTCATGAACGACTAGTTGAATGCAAAATATGGATCAAATTCAGCAGCATAATGGTAACATATTGCCCCCCTGGGATGGGTGTGGGGAGGCACGTTTAGCAGTGCCAGCTACTTTCAGTGCTGCCTCACGTGGCACACCATCTCAAGAATTGGAAGCAATTGAATTGGTGATGTCACAGGGCCCTGCTGGCTGATGTGATACCCATTTTTCAAATCTCGACCTTGCAGGCCCATTCCTCAAATTCACACATCACTCGCCAAGGATCAAGTGTGGGTCCTGCACCCACGTTATCTAATGGGCCAGGCTCCCAACATGCAGAAAAGATCACTTTGAAAAGTCTCTGGAAGTAGCAAGGAATGTTTCCGGAGATGCTGCGGTGAGTTCCTGGATTTGGCATCGAGACTTGTTGCATCCTCACAGCAAGGGAAGAGGAGTGGGTACCCACACACTGGCTGCAACAAGTATGGAAGCAACTAGGGCAGTGCCTCAGGGTCAGCAGGGCGACACAGGGATGGAACAGAGGCTGCAGAGAAGGAAAGCTCTGCATGATGCCCTCCGCCAGTGCACAGTGGCAAGAAGCTGTCTGACAGGCCAGCAGATTAATCCAATTTCTGAGTGCATGACCATTCAGCGCTCTCCTGAAAACTGTCCCATCATGATACTCATCTGCGTCCTCTGTGTTAGTACAGATTTGCGACCTCGCCCTCTGCTGGGCTGGTAAGTGGTCCATCCTTTACTCCTGACCTGGATGCAGCCCACTTGTACTTGGTGATTCAACATGTGTTGTTTCCAACTCAATGCATTAGTTACTTTCAGCACCAGAGCCTGAGCTGTGATGTGAGAAATAATGTTTTCACACAACGAGCAGTTCCAGGCTCTTCCTGGGAGTGTGGTGGAGGCAGGTTCAATCAAGGCATTCAAGAGGATATTAGCTGATTATTTGAATGGAAACAATGTGCAAGAGTATGGGGGGAAAGGCAGGGAAATCGCACTAAGTCATGATGCTTGTTTGGAGAGCCGGTGCAGACACGATGGGCCGAATGGCTTCCTCCTGCATCGTAACAATTCTGTGATTCCAATACCGGAATTCTCTGTTTGTCAGCATTCTTGTTTCCCGCCGGCAGCGCACCTCCACCCGTGTGTTTCCCGGCAGCGTGGGGTGTTTGATTGGGAAATCCCACTGACAAACAGCAGGAGGATAGAATCCCGCCATCAGCAAACGGCACGCGGCTGGGGGAACGGATAATCCTGACACCAAGTGTCAGATTCAGCGAGGCCTCTTCAAGAGTTCAGCACTTTTGCCCCCCCCCCCTCAGCGCTGCAGTTGGGTGGGCAGCACGCAGCTCTCGGGGGTCTGAAATCAGAAAATGAAAAGAAGGTGAAGGGTTGCTGTGAAGGACAAGAGCTGGGACGGGAAGTGAAAGGTGGTGGAGGCCGGAGTCACTGAATATTTTTAAGGCAGAGGTAGATAGATTCTTGTTGGGCAAGGGAATCAATAGTTATTGGGGGCAGATGGGTATGTGGAATTTGAAAAATAAACACCGCAGTGGCAGAGTGGCACTGTTGCCTCACAGCTCCAGGGATCCGGGTTCAATTCCGGCCTCAGGTGACTGTGCATGTTCTCCCCGTGTCTGCGTGGGTTTCCTCGGGGTGCTCCAGTTTCCTCCCACAGTCCAAAGATGTGCAGCTTAGGTGGATTGGCCATGCTAAAAAATTAACACTTAGTGCCCAGGGATGTGCAGGTTAGGTGGTGTTACAGGGATAAGGTTGGGGAGAGGGCCTGGGTAGGCTGCTCTTTCAGAGGGTTGGTGCAGACTCGATGGGCTGAATGGTCTCCTTTTACACTCTATGGATTCTATGAATTTCTATCCTATTGAACAGCGGAGCAGGCTTGAGGGGCTGAATGATCTACCTCTTCTCCTATTTTGTATATTGGCATGTCCATGGTCACCCCATCTGCAGCTTTGGTTTCAAGCCAAGCAGCAGGATGAGGGTGAATTGGGAGCTGAGAAATGACATGAGGCAGGAACGTATCATCATCCTCAATGCTCTCAGTCAGGCAGGAGGCCAAAGGCTCTGTCACAACTGGCACTATGATATGGTGAACCATCTACTGCACAGGGCCTAGGAGATGTAGGCCCGATTCACCCTTGCTGTTCCTGCTCTGTTCCCTTCCATTGTGTGACATCTTCTCGAAAAGAGAGAGGGAAGAATGGAACAAAGGACAAAGAAAATTACAGCACAGGAACAGGCTCTTCAGCCCTCGAAGCCTGCGCTGACGCTGCCCGTCTGAGCTAAAACCTTCTACACTTCCAGGGTTCGTGTCCCTCCATCCCCATCCTATTCACGTATTTGTCAAGACACCCCTTAAACGTCATTATTGTACCTGCTTCCACCACCTCCTCCGGCAGCGAGTTCCAGGCTCCTCTGTTAAAAAATTCCCCCGCACATCTCCTCTAAACTTTGCCCCTCGCACCTTAAATTTATGTCCCCTAGTAATTGACTCTTCCACCCTGGGAAAAAGCTTGTGCCACACTGTTTGGGTGATGTGCCTGCCATAATTGAATAGGCGAAGATACATGGGGACAGTGAGAGGGTGCTTCTGAGGCTGGCCACGTTGGCTGGTGTGGGATGATGAGTGAAGGATCTGAATGCTATCCTTGAATCCTGAGACTAGTGCTAGCTGGGTGATGGGGGTGTGATGTATTGAGCAGCCTGAGAGTTTGGTGGGACGGCGGGTAGGCGATAGTAGGTTGTTGGGCTTCCTGTGACACCTGGTCACTGAGTCCAGAATGGGGCAGTTGACCCCGGTGGCCACCTGCTCTTCTGAGGTAGACCCAAATGCATGTGCTGCCCACCTCCACTTGAACGCCACACCTCAAGATGGCGTGCACAGATTTTTAGCCAATCAAACTTAACATTTAAATTAGAAAACGTAGACCGAATGGACATGTGATGACGCGGCGACGAAAAGAGTCATGTGTCGGGAGCGCAACAGTTCTTCCCGGGAATGTGAACAGCGCACAAGCATGGGTAGCTGCTCAGCTAATGAATAAACTACTGTTTGTTACAAGTCATTGTTTGGGAAATGCAACACATTGGAAGAAAATAACCCTACTCTTCCTTTGTCTCCTTTTCACTCTCTTAATCCATACTTTTCCTCACTTTGTTTCTTTTTCTGCACCTGATTTAACTCTAATTCAGCAGATTTCCCTTTTTGTTCTCCTTTTGGTTTTGATTTCAGTCCTTAAATCTCACCCCACACCCCGGTGCCCCTCAATTAACAGACTATCTGCCCATTTCCACTTTGATGTTTGTGTGATCTTGCTGTGCACGATTTGGTAGCATTATCTCCCGCATTATAACAGTGACTGCACTTCAAAGAAAAAGTATTTATTTGGCTGTAGAGCATTTTATGAGGTCCAGTGGGTATGAAAGGTGCGATACAAGTGAAAAACTTTCTTTCATATGAATACTGGTCAATTCTGATTAGGTTCACCTACTTGGCTAAGTATCAATTAAGTCTATGGGTTGAGCATACTATGTTTCTGTTCATATTTATAAATGTTTTATTTGAAGATTTTGGCTTGACTTTGCCTGTGCCCCTGGGCGGTCTGACAACTGGAGCTTGTTGACTCTCCGGGTTGGAAGCCAGGAACCACGCCCACGGTAAGGTGCTCCTGTACTTGGATTTGTTCAGAGTTTGATGTCAGTCAGGTGTCAGGTGTTTAATGAATATTTGAAAAGGGCTATCTCTGAGTCATGCTGAAATTCTGCACACTCATCAGGTCTCTGGGGCTGGCTGTCAGCTGCTGTGTGGTTCTGTTTTATGTTGTCTTCCATCTGACTGCTTCTGTTCCTGACTCCACCACCCCAAGATCAACTGCCTCCCCCCTTGCCAAACCTCCACCCTTCCCTCAATTAAAAAAAAACATTTTTATTGAAGTGCTGTGATGGTTTCTTCTTTCACTGAATGCTGTATCAAAATGCTATTGTGCTGGCCATATGCACACACAGTGATCGACAACGTAGCTCTCTTGGGTTAACCATCAAAATACTGCTTTTAATCTAAGAGATGACTTCAGATTTCGTTCTTCCAGGTGAAGTCTGCACTCATAAACGTGATCAATGACAGGGATGAGAGATGTCCTCCCCATTGTCAGCATCCATTTGTTCAAGGTAATTAAAAGAAAGACTCACATTTATATAAGACCTTTCACACCATCAGGATGACCTCAATCACTTTACAGCCAACCAGGTATTTCCAAAGTGTCATCCCTGTTGTAATGCGGGGAACACAACAACCAATTGTACCCGCCAAGCTCCCACAAACACTAATGTGGGTGGGAATTCTCCAGCCGTTGTAATTCACTTTTCCCGCCGGCAGCGCCTACCTGCCTATGGGCTTCCTGGCAGCGTGGGATGGCTTCACTGGGAAATCCCACTGACTGCAGCAGGAGTATAGAATTTGGCCACCAGTGACACTGAGAAACATGTGGCTGACCAATGGGCGAATCCAGCCCATGAAATTGATTGAGAGATAAATATTGGCCAAGTAGTTTGGGGGAACTCTCCAGTCCTTCTTCGAATAAAGCAATGGGATCTTTGACATCAATCGGAGGGGGTACAGTGATAGAGAGTTGCTGTGTACATGATAATATGCTGTTATGTATGAACACTCTCCTATGGTTTATTTTATTCACTCTCCAGATGTGGATATCTTTGGTAAGATTTTCATTCATTGCCCATGACTGGTGCCCTTGAGAACGTGATGGTAGGCCTTCTTCTTGAACCACGGCATTTGGGGAACAGTGGTTAGCACTGCTGCTTACGGCGCTGAGGGCCCGGGTTCGAATCCCGGCTCTGGGTCCGTGTGGAGTTTGCACATTCTCCCCATGTCTGCGTGGCTTTCACCCCCACAACCCAAAGATGTACAGGTTAGGTGGATCAGCCACGCTAAATTGCCCCTTAATTGGAAATAAAAAATTCTCTAAATTTATTTTCAAAAACCACTGCGTTGCTGTGATTTGTGATTCAACTGAGGGGTCTGTCTCCCAATGCAAAGGGTAGCTAAGGGTCACCTATTTTGGTGAGGAATTGGAGTCACATCTGGGCTGGACCGAGAAAGGTCAGCAGATTTCCTTTTCTGATGGACATTTGGGAACCAGGTGGATTTTTGCAACAACCCGACGGTTTGCTACTTTCTATTGCGAATGCTGACTTTTTAATTCCATGGTTACATAGAACCTCGGTTATTTTTCAAAAAAGATATAGCTCTGAATTTCAAGCCCCCCCCCCCCCCCCCCCCCCAACAGGTGGTTATGGACGGGTGGGGGAGGAGTCGAGGGGTGGGGGAGGAGGAGTCGAGGGGTTGGGGGGAGGAGTCGAGGGGTTGGGGGGAGGAGTCGAGGGGTGGGGGAGGAGGACTCGAGGGGTTGGGGGTAGGAATCGAAGGGTGGGGAGGAGGAGTCGAGAGGTTGGGGGGAGGAATCGAGGGGTGGGGTGGGAGGGCTGAACCTGCAGGAATAGGATTATCTCTGGGTTCCCAAACACTCCGAGTTCGCAGTGATTTTACTCTGGAGTGGGCAAGGCCTCAGATGAGAAACCTTTCCTTGCCCAAATTAAGGCACTTATGAGGCCAGTTTTCTGGCCACATGAAACCCATTTCTCACCCATCCTCAATTGTTAGGCTGGCAGGGAGAATCGACCTGGCTTAGGGGAAGCCGGAAAATAAACGTGTCGAGATCTCAGGTAGGGAGGGTGGGGAAGCCCTCTTCTGACTATAGGTTCCCTCCCCTTACAGTCCAGTGGCTGCTAGACTTCCCTCCCCACCCCCAGCCTCTCCCCAGCACCCTGATCGCTTGCTTTGTGCCCTCTCAGAACTTCCCCTACCATCCACACCCAGGGTAACCATAGACTTACCTTGTCCTCTGGTCCTGGGACTTAGGCTCTGCCATGTTGCTGCACTTCCTATTCTGTCAACTGCAGCGCCTGTCGCTAGGGAGAGGGGGAGAGCTGCTGGCCATGGAACTTCCACCTGAGCGAGGGGCAGAAGCTCCCCCTGCAGCATACCGATGCCCGTTTGAGCATGAAATAGCTGCAGGGCCCTCGGATTTGACGATGAACTCTTTGGATGGCAGTGAGGGAGACTCTGCCACCTGAAATCTCCTGGCCTTCAAGACCAAGCAAGATTTACAAGGGTGATACCAGAACAGAGTGGTTATAGCTCTCAGGAAAAATTGAACAGGCTAGGGTTCTTTTCTGTAGAAAGTAGAAGACCAAATGGTAACATAATTGAAGTCTTTAAATTATGGAGACTTCATAATTGAAAGGGTAGATGGAGAAGATGCTTCCACATGTGGGAAGACCAAGATTAGGGGCAGGATAATCTTCTTCTTCGGCGATCATTCGCTACGAGAATGATTCTCCACCTAAGAAACTCTGTGTTACTGGTCTTGGGCTCTGTGGGTTCTTGGCTGCTTAGCCCGATCCCAGTGCCACATCTTTGACCGCACACTAGGCAGGCGTTTCCAGGAGGTGGGATCGGTCCTTGGACTCTTAATCATAGGTATTCCTTTCTCAGGCTCCTTTTCCTGGCCTCCTCTTGCCATTGGGTGTCCTCGAATTATTGTGTCCCTTAATTCAGGAGGTTCCTCGATAATGCAAATAACATGGATGCAATTAAATTAGCAAAATATATGGGGGAGAAAAGAAATATGCTGACAGAGTGAGCAGGGTGGGAGGAGGCTTGTGTGCGGCGCGCACACAGCAGTACGGACTAATTGGATTGAATATCCTGTTTCTGTAATGTCTATGTAATTCTATGAAATATGCAACAGACCATTTGGTCATATTACCATGAATGGAAACAATGCGGTTGGACTTAAAAGACTGAACAACATTTGTGAGCATTGCCTTTGCTTCCTCTCATTCCACACTCTAACCACCAGGACACTTCCTCTCTGTACAAGAACCTTGAGCTCCAAACCAGACTGTGAGGAAAGGGATTTTCTGGAACGTGCATGATCTACAAATTCACTTTCACCCTTACGTCAGCAAGAAGCAGAGAATCGTAGGTCTTCACAGAACAGAGATCATGGTCATTGCTGCGTATTTGTAACACAATTGAAAACAAATGTATAAAGAAATATTTAGAATGTAATGCAAATAAAGAACAGAGAACAATAAAACAAAACAATTCACACTATCAATACAACCTGACAATCTACACACCACAGGTACGGAAATTTCTATTTTTAGTGTAAGTGGTTTTGGAAAGTTAGGGTAAATCAGTGAACAATGTCACTGGAAGAACTGTGGGAGGATCCCATGGTTAAATGAGAAAGTTGGTAAGCAATAACAGTAACCTGCTGCATGCAATCAGACCTTGACATTATATTAAATGGGAAACATCTGCCCCAAATGGTTGCCTTTGTTTTTTCACTTGTATAGTGGGTTACTATGAAGTTTATCCTTGTTCATGTCCATGGGCATTTGGTCTTGCCTCTCTCAAATTATAACACCTTCGGTCCAGAACCATCCAGAACCAAGCCTATGTACACTAGCGTTTTGATCCCCTACCTCCCAGGCGGTTGATCCACAGGTTTTACTGTGGTGCATGTTTGCTAAGGACAATCTTTAAAGGGCCTTGCTCTTTCATCAAGGCAAAGAAGATGGAGGTTTCAGTTCCTGTACCACAATATTGCTATGTGTGATGCTGAGTGTAGCAAAGTGATAGTCCATGCAACTTCCACTAGAGGCCATTAGAGAGAGACTGCAAATTGGAAATCGAGATGGAAAATTCTGGATACAAACAGCAAACCTTCCCACATCTGGAAAGAAACTGACAGATTCCTGGTTTTGGTGAAGCTTTTTGGCCAGAATGGATCCACCGCTGAAACACTTTCCGATAAATGCACTGCGAAATATAAACCATATTCCTTTCCTGGTATTAATGTGCAATGTGCCTGTTGTATATTTCCAGTATTCCTGGCACCATTTCATTGGAAACTTATTTTTTCACTGAATCTACCAACAAGAGATATAATGCTCTTGTTTTTATGCTGTTGAGGGACTTACTCAACTTTGCCACCAAAATGGTTAATTGGTGGGGAAATTGCCCTCCCTCTAGAAAATTCAACCCTTTAAAAAATGTGTAATTGATTTCAACAAACTAGCTTAGGTACTGGAACGGCGAGAAAGTATTCTCTGTAACATTGTTACCCAGTAGGGGGAAGGTGGACAAGCCTTTGCAAGGCCACAAGTGAAAACTATGTTGTATTAGGTATAAGGCTCATTGGTGGCTCTCTCACCTCTAACTCAGCAGGTTATGGGTTCAACTTTATCCCCAGATGCTTGAACACAAAACCTCGGCTGGCGTTCCAATGCCAGTACTGGAGGGTTGCTGGACTGTCAGTACTGGAGGGCTGCTGCACTGTCAGTACTGGAGGGCTGCTGCACTGTCAGTACTGGAGGGTTGCTGGACTGTCAGTACTGGAGGGTTGCTGCACTGTCAGTACTGGAGGGTTGCTGCACTGTCAGTACTGGAGGGTTGCTGCACTGTCAGCACTGGGGGGTTGCTGGACTGTCAGTACTGGAGGGTTGCTGCACTGTCAGTACTGGAGGGTTGCTGCACTACCAGTCCTGGAGGGTTGCTGCACTGTCAGTACTGGAGGGTTGCTGCACTGTCAGTACTGGAGGGTTGCTGCACTGTCAGTCCTGGAGAGTTGCTGCACTGTCAGTACTGGAGGGTTGCTGCACTGTCAGTACTGGAGGGTTTCTGCACTGTCAGTACTGGAGGGTTGCTGCACTGTCAGTACTGGAGGGTTGCTGCACTGTCAGTACTGGAGGGTTGCTGCGCTGTCAGTACTGGAGGGTTGCTGCACTGCCAGTACTGGAGGGCTGCTGCACTGTCAGTACTGGAGGGTTGCTGCACTGTCAGTACTGGAGGGTTGCTGCACTGTCAGTACTGGAGGGTTGCTGCACTGTCAGTACTGGAGGGTTGCTGCACTGTCAGTACTGGAGGGTTGCTGCACTGTCAGTACTGGAGGGCTGCTGCACTGTCAGTACTGGAGGGTTGCTGCACTGTCAGTACTGGAGGGTTGCTGCACTGTCAGTACTGGAGGGCTGCTGCACTGTCAGTACTGGAGGGTTGCTGCACTGTCAGTACTGGAGGGTTGCTGCACTGTCAGTACTGGAGGGCTGCTGCACTGTCAGTACTGGAGGGCTGCTGCACTGTCAGTACTGGAGGGTTGCTGCACTGTCAGTACTGGAGGGTTGCTGCACTGTCAGTACTGGAGGGCTGCTGCACTGTCAGTACTGGAGGGCTGCTGCACTGTCAGTACTGGAGGGTTGCTGGACTGTCAGTACTGGAGGGCTGCTGCACTGTCAGTACTGGAGGGTTGCTGGACTGTCAGTACTGGAGGGTTGCTGCACTGTCAGTACTGGAGGGTTGCTGCACTGTCAGTACTGGAGGGTTGCTGCACTGTCAGCACTGGGGGGTTGCTGGACTGTCAGTACTGGAGGGTTGCTGCACTGTCAGTACTGGAGGGTTGCTGCACTACCAGTCCTGGAGGGTTGCTGCACTGTCAGTACTGGAGGGTTGCTGCACTGCCAGTACTGGAGGGCTGCTGCACTGTCAGTACTGGAGGGTTGCTGCACTGTCAGTACTGGAGGGTTGCTGCACTGTCAGTACTGGAGGGCTGCTGCACTGTCAGTACTGGAGGGTTGCTGCACTGTCAGTACTGGAGGGCTGCTGCACTGTCAGTACTGGAGGGCTGCTGCACTGTCAGTACTGGAGGGTTGCTGGACTGTCAGTACTGGAGGGCTGCTGCACTGTCAGTACTGGAGGGTTGCTGGACTGTCAGTACTGGAGGGTTGCTGCGCTGTCAGTACTGGAGGGTTGCTGCACTGCCAGTACTGGAGGGCTGCTGCACTGTCAGTACTGGAGGGTTGCTGCACTGTCAGTACTGGAGGGTTGCTGCACTGTCAGTACTGGAGGGTTGCTGCACTGTCAGTACTGGAGGGTTGCTGCACTGTCAGTACTGGAGGGCTGCTGCACTGTCAGTACTGGAGGGTTGCTGCACTGTCAGTACTGGAGGGTTGCTGCACTGTCAGTACTGGAGGGTTGCTGCACTGTCAGTACTGGAGGGTTGCTGCACTGTCAGTACTGGAGGGTTGCTGCACTGTCAGTACTGGAGGGTTGCTGCACTGTCAGTACTGGAGGGTTGCTGCACTGTCAGTACTGGAGGGCTGCTGCACTGTCAGTACTGGAGGGTTGCTGCACTGTCAGTACTGGAGGGCTGCTGCACTGTCAGTACTGGAGGGTTGCTGCACTGTCAGTACTGGAGGGCTGCTGCACTGTCAGTACTGGAGGGTTGCTGCACTGTCAGTACTGGAGGGCTGCTGCACTGTCAGTACTGGAGGGCTGCTGCACTGTCAGTACTGGAGGGTTGCTGCACTGTCAGTACTGGAGGGTTGCTGCACTGTCAGCGGTACTATCTTTGGTTGGAACATTAAACTCGTGGCCTCGCCCACCCTCTCAGTAAAAGATCCCACAGGACCTACTTTGTAGCAAGGCTGGGGAAATTCTCCTGAAGTCCTGGCCAATACTGAGTCCTGAACCAACACCACTTAAACAGATTATATTTTCACACCTGCTGTTTGTGGCAACTTGCTGGGCATCATGTTTCCCACACTACAAGAGTACATTACACTTCAACATACTTAATTGGCTGGAAAGCTCTTTTGAATGGTCTTGAAGTTGTGAAAGGTGCTATAGAAATGCAAGCTTATCTTTTGCGTTCAATGCACTCCCAAGTGTTGATCTGAGCTCAAATGGACAACACGTTCATTTCATAAAATATAGGAGCAGAATTAGGACATTTGGTCCATCGAGTCTGCTCTGCCATTCGATCACGGCTGATCTCCTCCTGACCCTAACTCCACCGTCCTGCCCATTCTCCATAACCCTTCAACCCATTACCAAGTAAAAATCGGTCTATCTCCTCCTTAAGTTTGTTCACTGTCCCAGCATCCACCACACCCCAGGGTAGTGAATTTCACAGATCCACAACCCTTTCTCTTCACTCCACACATCCAGCTCAGCATCAGCATCTCATTAGTGTTCAGAGAATCATAGAATCCCTTCAATGTAGAAGGAGGCCATTTCGCCTATCACGTCTGCACCAACCCCCTGAAAGAGCACTCTACCTAGGCCCACTACCTCGCAACCCCACCTGACGTTTGGACACGAAAGAGCAATTTAGCAAGGCCAATCCACCTTACCTGCACACGTTGGACTGTGGGAGGAAACCAGTGCAGACCGGAGGAAACCCGTGCAGACATGGAGAGAATGTGCAAACACCACACACAGAGGCACCCAAGGCTAGAATTGAACCGGGTTCCTGGCACGAGACCAGCTTTTAATTCCAGATTTATTAATTGAATTCAAATTCCACCAGCTGCCAAGTTGGGATTTGAACTCGTGTCCGCCAGAGCATTAGCCTGGGCCTCGGGATTACTGGTCTAGTGACATTACCACAAAGCCACCATCTCCTCCTGAGGAGGAAGAGTTCAGTCATTGCTCTTCTCTTAGACATAGACATAGAATTTACAGTGCAGAAGGAAACCATTCGGCCCATCGAGTTTGCACCGGCTCTTGGAAAGAGCACCCTACCCAAGCCCACACCACCACCCTATCCCCATAACCCAGTAACCCCACCCAACACGAAGGGCAATTTTGGACACTAAGGGCAATTTATCATGGCCAATCCACCTAACCTGCACATCTTTGGACTGTGGGAGGAAACCGGAGCACCCGGAGGAAACCCACGCACACACGGGGAGAACGTGCAGACTCCGCACAGACAGTGGCAAGCCGGGAATCGAATCTGGGACCCTGGAGCTGCGACGCAATTGTGCTAACCACTATGCTACCCTGCTGCCCTTATTCTTGATGCAACCCACGTTTCTGTGCTACAAAACGGGGCCAGTCTCACTACTGCCTTGCAGATTCTTCTAGCAGTTTCAGCGATACGTTTCTACATATAACATTCCATCGCAAGTCTTCCAAATACTCCATTGGCTGTAAAACACTTTGACCGGGATTCTCCCCCAACCGGCGGGTGGATCGTACCGGTGCCAAAGAGTGGCGTGGACCAGTCCGACGTCGGACCGCCCGGAAGTTGCAGAATCTTCCGCACATCCGGGGGTTAGGCCAGCGCTGGAGTGGTTGGCTCCGCGCCAACCGGCACCGAAGGGCCACTGCCGGCCGGCGCGGGTTGGCGCATGCGTGGGAGTGCCAGTGTGCTCTGGCGCATGCGCAGAACCGCTGGCATGATCGCTGTGCATGCGCAGGGGATTTCTTCTCCATGCCGGCCATGGCGGTGCTTTACAGGGGCCGGCGCGGAGGGAAAGAGTTCCCCCACGGCACAGGCCCGCTCGCAGATCGGTGGGCCCCGATCATGGGCCAGGCCACCGTGCCCCCCCCCCCCCCCCCCCCCCCCCCCCGGGGCCGGAGCCCCCCACACTCCCCTGAGGACTCCGCAGGCCGCCCTCAGAGCCAGATCCCGCCGGTATGGACTTCACGCCGGTGGGACCGGCCGAAAACAATTCTCCGACCCGGCCGGGTTGGGGGGGGGAGGGGGGGGGGAGAGGGGGGAAGAGAATACTACCCTTTAAAATGGACCTAAAGTCATGAAAAGTCACACATATATGCGACTAAAAATAAACTTGGGGGGAGAAATTCGACTGGATGGCAGCATCTAATTCCGGACAGTGTTTTCCCAAACCTGCTACTTATTTAGGAGGGGTCAGGGGTGCAGTGGGCAGTGTCCCTGGGTGGGATTCTCCCCTAACCGACGGGGTGGGCCGTACCGGTGGCGAGGAGTGGCGTGTACCACTCCGGAGTGGCGTGAACCATTCTGGGATTGGGCTGCCCAGAAGGTGCGGAATCCTCCCTTCAGGGGCTAGGCTGGCGCTGATGGGGTTGGTGCCGCACCAGCCGGTGCTGAAGGGCTTGGCGCTGTGCCAACCAGCGCCGAATGGCCTCCATCGGCCGGGGCAAGTTGGCGTATGCACGAGAGCGCCAGCGTGTGATGGCATCATCAAGCGCATGCGCAGGGGGATTGATCTCTGCGCCGACCATGGCGGAGGTTGACAGCAGCCGGCGTGGAGGGAAAGAGTGCCCCCACGGCACAGGCCGCCCGTGGGTTAGTGGGCCCCGATCGCGGGCTAGGCCACCGTGTGGACACCCCCCTGGGGCCAGATCCCCCCACACTCCCCCGAGGACTCCGCAGGTCGTCTGTAGAGCCAGGTCCCTCCGGTACAGACCTGGTTTGATTTACGCCAGCGGGACCGGCCGAAAACAGGCGGCCGCTCAGCCCATCGCGGATTGGAGAATCGCTGCTAGCGGCCGCCGACCAGCGTGGCATGATTCCCACCCCCGCCAAAACCCCGGCGCTGCAATAGGGCAGGTAATGTCAAAGGGCAAGAAGTATCTCATCATGATCTGAATGGAAAGCAGCAATGGTTCTGGAACATGACATGCTCAACCATCATGGGCGGCACGATGGCTTAGTGGTTAGCACTACTGCCTCACAGTGCCAGGGACTGGGTTCGATTCTGACCTTGGGTGACTGCGTGGAGTTTGCACTTTCTCCCCGTGTCTTCGTGGGTTTCCTCTGGGTGTTCTGGTTTCCTCCCATAGTCCAAAGATGTACGGGGTAGGTGGTGTGGTCATGACAAATTGCTCCTTAGTGTCCAGGGAGTGCAGGTTAGGTTATGGGTTGCAGTGATAGGGCGGGGTGGGGTGTGTGGACATGAGTGGAGTGTCACAAGCCTACTTGTGATACTAATAAAAATTATTATTCAAAAATGATGGCCATGCCGGCTAGAATGTCTGCCTCCATTGGTCCAGCTTTAAATTATCCCTCAAGCCCCTTCATATCCCTATCCAGCCCTCCATGCTCCCGTATATTCTTCATGCCACTTCCTTGCTTCCTCATACTTACATGCACTCCCTCTTATGTATCCTCCACAGCCACTATGGCAGACCTCAGGAGCCACATCTTTGAAAGAGACATGAAAAAACTTCTAACAATCGAGAAGAGCTTTCGCAATAACACACATTCATACCGAAGAAAAACCTGTCATTCATCAATCCCATTCAGAAAATTTAAACCCCCTCAAATGGTCAATCTGTTGCAAAAACAAACATGTATCTCATTTACCACATCAAGGACAGACAATTCTTTTATAAGTTCACAAGTTCTTAAGATATAAGAGCAGAATTAGGCCATTCAGCCCATCGAGTTTGCTCTGCCACTCTATCAAGGCTGATATTTTCCTCACCTGTTACCTACAATGCTACAGACCAAGAGCTGGATTGCAAAATTGCTTGGACCATGTGGAGGCCCCCCCCCCCCCCCGAGTCAGATCCCCCCCCCCCCCCCCCACCAGGATGTCCACTGCGGCGGCGGGTCCGAGCTCCCACTGGGTGGTTCCAGGTTGAAACCCCGCCGGCGGAATTCAGCGGGCGTTCGGCCAGTCGATCGCGGAGAATCGCCACTGCAGCCCCCGACCGGCGCCGTGGCGACCGCTTGGGCGTGATTGGCGCCGATTCTCTTGGCGTCAGAGCGGTGTGGTGGGAATTTCCCACGTCCCCCGGCCATTCTCCGACCCGTCGTGGGCTTGGAGAATCCCGCCTGGAGTTTCTCCTCAAATCTGTTCTAAATTTGCTATTCTTATTCTAAGATTATGACCTCTCGTTTTAGAATGCCCCACAAGAGGAAGCATCTGCTCCAAGTCTACTTTATCCATACCGTTTACTATCTTGTGTACCTCGATTTGATCTCCCCTCATTTTTCTAAACTCTGGAGTGTACAGGCCTAAACTGTTCAGTCTCACCTCGTACAACACACCCCTCATCTCTGGAATCAATGTAGTGAACCTCCTCTGAACTGCCTCCAGTGTCACTACATCTTTCCTCAAATAAGGCAACCTAAACTGTGCACAATACTCCAGGTGCAGTCTTACTCATGCCTTGTATAGTTGCAACAACACTTCCTTACCTTCATACTCAATTCGTTTTGCTATAAATGCCAACATTCCATTTGCTTTCCTTAATGCCTGCTGCACCTGCATGCTTGTTTTCTCTGACTCATACACGGGGACACCCAGATCCCTCTGCACTGGAGCACACCGAAGTCTCTCCCCATTCAGATAATAAGTTGCCTTTCCATTTTATCGACCAAAATGTAACATTAAAAATATGGAAAAGCTCAGCAAGTCGGGCAACATCTGTGGAGGGAGAAACGGACTTAATAAAAAAAATATTTTCAGGGCAGCACGGTGGCACTGTGGTTAGCACTGGGACTACAGCACTGAGGACCCGGGTCTGAATCCCGGCCCTGGGTCACTGTCCATGTGGAGTTTGCACATTCTCCCCTGTCAGCATGGGTTTCACCCCCACAACCCAAAGATGTGCAGGGTAGGTGGATTGGCCACGCTAAATTGCCCCTTAATTGGGAAAAAAAAAATTTGGATTTATTTTTAAAAAAAAAAATTTTCTCCACATTTTCAACATTTTCATTAAAAAAGCAACAAAATAAAAGCTAAAGCAAACACGATAACTATCCCCCAGAAGCAACACCCCCCCTCAAAGTACAATCCAATATATCCATTTGTGCATTCCAGGTAAAAGTTAACAATAAAACAGTGAAATAGTTCTTCCCCCCAATGTTCAATGGCAACCAGTTCCCTAAAGTGCATAATAAACAATCCCCATGAATTGTAGAACCCTTCCTTCAATCCCTTTAGCTCAAATTTCACCGTCTCAAGCGTCAGAAAGTAAAGTAGGTCCCAGCTGCCAAGCCGAGGTACAGGGTGGAGAAGCTGACCTCCACCGGAACTGGACCCGCATCTGGACAATCAGCGAGACTATGGCTCGGGCCGGTCCGACATCCTGAAAATGGCCTCTAAGGGACCCGGTTCTAGAGCCCAAGTCCACATGTAGGACCCCCAAGACGATGCTAAAGACCTTCCTCCAATACCTCTCCAGCTTCGGACAGGACCAAAACATATGAACTTGGTTTGCTGGGCTCCTCCCACACCGCTCACAGACGTCTTCCACTCCCTCGAAGAGTTTGCTCATCCTCACCCTCATGAGGAGCGCCCTGTACACGACTTGCAGCTGTATCACCACAAACTGTCTTCTGTCACCTCCCCCAACTCTTCTTCCCACTTGGCCTTAATCCCTTCCATAGACACCCTGTCCAGAATCTTCCCATAAACCACCGACACCGCCCTCTCCAATCCCCCTGCCGTCAATACCTCTTCCAACAACGAGGGGGCCAGCGCTATCGGGAAGCTCGGAACCTCCTTCCTTGCAAAGTCTCGGAGCTGCAGGTACCAAAACCCTTCCTGTTGCCCCAGTCCATATTTCACCCCCCCCCCCCCCCCCCCCCCCGCATTCTTCCAACCTCATAAAACATCCCCCCAAGAACAGGGCTTTCAATACCCTGACCCTCTCCTCCCACCACCTGCCACCCTTTCTGCAGGACCGCCTACCTGACCCTGGCTACCTTCCTCCCCCCCCCCCCCCCCCCCCCCCACCCCCGCAGATAAACAAGGTGACCAATTTGTTCACATCCTTGAAGAATGCCTTTGGTTAAAAAGACCAGCAGGTACTGAAATAAAAACAAAAATTGCAGCAGCACATTCATTCTAATCACCTGCACCATGCCCGCCAATGACAGAGGGAGGTTGTCCAGCCTTGCCAAGTACACTTTCACCCTCTCCACCAAGCTAGAAAAATTATACCTACGGAGCAATGGCATCTACATTCAGTAACGACATAGGCCTTACCAACCCACAGTCTATATAAAAGAAAATTACTGCGGATGCTGGAATCTGAAACGAAAGGGAAAATGCTGGAAAATCTCAGCAAGTCTGGCAGCATCTGTAGGGAGAGAAAGGAGCTAATGTTTCGAGTCCGATAACTCTTTGTCAAACCTAACAGACAGAGAAAGTGGGAAATATTTATACTGTGGAATGGGAAGGAAAGATGAGTCATGGCCACAGAAACCCAGGGAAGCCCAGTGCTAATGGCCACTGAAACCAAGGGGAAAGAGTGTTAATGGCAGTCCCCAGAGAGGACAAAAGATGTGAGAGGCCAAACAGCAGGGAAACTAACATCAGAGGATGAACTGTAGGTGTGGGGGGAGGGGAAGGGGGAAGCAAAGAGGAGAAAGGTGCTGGAAAGGTGCAGGAAAGAAAGAAATGGTAAAAGACAACAATTAAAATGAAATGAAAACAAATGAGTCGAGGTGGGGCTGATCATCTGAAGTTGTTGAATTCGATGTTCAGGCTGGAGGGCTGTAGCGTGACTAACTGGAAGATGAGACGTTGTTCCTCCAGTTTGCGTTGCGCTTCACTGGAACATTGCAGCCGGCCAAGAACAGACATGTGGGCACAGGGGCAGGGTCTTTTGTTAAAATGGCAAGCAACAGGAAGGTCAGGATCCTGAATGCGTACAGACCAAAGATGCTCAGCAAAGCGATCACCCAGTCTGCGTTTGGTCTCCCCGATATAGAGGAAACTACATTGGGAGCAGCGAATGCAGTAGAGCAAATTGGAAGAGATGCAAGTGAAACGCTGCTAAACCTGGAATGAGTGTTTTGGGCCTGGGATGTTAAGCAGGAAGAGGTAAAGGGGCAGGTGTTACACCATCTGCGATTAATGGGAAGGTGCCATGGGTGATAGGAGAGGTACTGGGTATGGTGGAGGAGTGGAATAGATTATCTTGGAGGGAACGGTCTCTGTGGAATGCTGACCGAGGGAGTGAAGGGAAGATGTGTTTGGTGGTGGCATCACGCTGGAGTTGGCGAAAATGGTGAAGGATTATGCTTTGCATACGGAGGCTGGTGGGATGAAATGTGAGAACGAGGGGGATTCTATCCTTGTTCTGGGAGGGAGTGGAGGGGGCGAGGGTAGTGGCGCGGGAGATGGACCGCACACTGTTGAGGGCCCTGTCCACAACTGTAGGTGGGAAATCACGGTCGAGGAAGAAGGAACATATTTTCAAAGTGCCATTTTGGAAAGTGGCATCGTCGGAACAAATCCGATAGAGGCGAAGGAGTTGAGAGAAAGGGATGGAGTCCTTACCGGGTGTAGGGTGTGAAGAGCTGTAGTCCAGATAGCTGTGGGAGTCAGTGGGTTTGTAGTGGATATTAGTGGATAGACCCAGACCAACAGTCTGTCGGATCCTTGTCTTTCTTTACCAGCTGGGAGCCTGAAGCCTGTCCCAAAGTTTGTGGTAGCACCCCCTTCCCTATCGCCTTCTCAAACATCTCCACCATCAGCAGCGCCAATTTGTCTTTGAACTTCTTGTAATACTCCACTGTGAACCGATCTGGCCCTGTCACCTTCCCCGATTGCATCTTTCTAATTGCCTCCTTTACCTCTTGTTCCCCACCGACCCTCCAATCTGGCCCTGTCGTCCTCCTCCAGCCTTGGGTACTCTAGCCCGTCCAGGAACTTTGTTGTTTCTCGTTCCTCTCCCGGTGGCTCTGACCTTTACAGCTTTTCATAGAACTTATCAAACACCTTATTGATCTGGTCTGGGGCTGGACTATCTTCCTCGCCGCCACCCACCCTCCCTGCCAGTATGCGCCCTGCCTTCTCCCCATATTCATAAACTGCTCCCCTTACCTGACTCAGTTGGCGCACCGCCTTTCCCGTAGACAACTGGCCAAACCGAGACTGAAGCTCCTTCCTCCTGTCCACAAAGGCCAGATATGCATCTCCCGTGTACCTCTTTGTCCACCTCCAACATCTCCTCTATCAGCCTTTGCCGCTTCTCCCTCTCCTCTTTATCCACCTTGGCCTTAAATGATATCACTTCCACCCCGCCTCACTACCGCCTTCTGGGCCTTCCACACCACCGCCTGCAATACTTCCCCTGTACAGTTAAATCCTACGTACTCCTCAATCACTTTCCTGATCTTCTTACAGAAGCTTGGGTCCCCAACAACCCCGCATCCATTCGCCACCCGGCCTCTGGGCTACCCGCTTCTCCAGGGCCACATCCATCCAGTGCAGCACATGGTCTAAAATCGGCATCGCCGAGTACTCTGATCCCCTAATCCCAACCAACAACACATTCCTGGGGCAGCATGGTGGCGCAGTGGTTAGCACTGGGACTGCGGCACTGAGGACCCTGGTTCGAATCCCAGCCCTGGGTCACTTTCCGTGTGGCGTTTGGACATTCTCCCCATGTCTACGTGGGTTTCACCCCCACAACCCAAAGATGTGTAGGTTGTGGATTGGCCATGCTAAATTGCCCCAAAATCAGAAAAACAAAAAATTGGGTATTCTAAATTTATTTTAAAAAAGAACGCCTTCCCTTCCTCAAAAGGTCTATCCTCGAATATACTTTGTGAACCAGGGAAAAGAACGAGTACAGCGCCTTGGTTCTCCCCCCCCCCACCCCCTTTCCTGGTGTTCCCCACCTCTCCCCCCTCATCCAGGCATGGGCCAGCGAGCGTGGCTGCGACCTGTCCTCCATCCTCAGTTCTTGCACCATATTCCAACACCCCCCCCTGCTATTAGCTTGTGTGAGTCCGGGATGGTCCCAGCACCTTCCTCACAAACCCTGCATGATCCCAGTTAGGGCCATACACATTTGCCAGCGCCACCAACCCTCCAACAATCCTGCTACAATCACATATCTATCCCCCTGGTCCGCCACCACCTTCTCTATCTGAAACCTCAATGTCTTGCCCGCCAACACTACTACCCCCGCGCCCTACTATTGAATCCTGAATGAAGTACTTGGCTCACCCAATGCTTCCTGAGCCTCTTCTGGTCCTTCACCTTCAGATGGGTCTCTTGTAACATGCCAACATCAGCCTTTAAGCTTTTTAGGTGCGCAAACACCCTCAACCTCTTTACTGACCCACCCCCGCCCCAAACCCCTCATGTTTTCTGTTCTGATCAGGGGTCTCGCATCCCTCCTGCCCATCCTATTCACCACCATCATAACTCCGGGCCCTGCCCATTGCCCTGGCCTGCTCTGTCCCTTTATTGCCATCAAACCCCCCCCCCTCCCAGAAGCCCCCCATCCACTTCCTCTCAAAAACACCTCTCCCCGTATTGATCCCCTCCCCCCAATTTTCACCCCCCCCCACTTTTTGCAGCTCCCAGCCCATCAAAACCTGTTTGACCAGGCTCCAATGACCACAGCCCCGCCCCCCCCCCCCCCCCCCCCCCCCCCCCCCCGCCCCGCAACACACTCCCATTCACTAGCCAACTTAACCTTGCTAGTATGGTGGCCCCTGCCCAGGCCCCTTCCTCCTAATCCCCTCCATATGCCCAGTCCCAAAAACAAAGAAATTCCTTCAAATAAACAAGCCCAGTGCAAACACACAAACCCCAGAAAACCGCCATCGCAAAAATTCCAACTCCCACCCTTCCCAAACAGGCAACTTCACACCCTTAAATCACATATAGCAACATGTAATAGAACAATCACAACTTTCCACTCCCCTACCCTCGGTCCAAGACCAGAACTCAGTCCCATTTCTCATTTCTGCCCCAGTCTTTTTGCCTTCAGAAAAGCCTCCACCGCCTCCACCATCGCAAAATCAAAGTCTTTGGAGTTGTAGGTCACCCTCAACTTAGCAGGGTACACTATGCCAAACCTCACATTGCTGTTATACAGTGCCGCTTTCAAATGACCGAAGGCTGTCAGCCTCCTCGCCAGCACCACGGTTAGGTCGTGGTATATACATATACCAGCTCCAGCCCACTGCACCTAACCTTTCTGCTTCGCCCAACTCAGGACCTTCTCCTTCATCTGTGAAAACAAATTATTACTGCCTTTGGCAGCTCATTCCAAACTCCGTGGCCTGGGCCTCAGCTCCTCCCTCTGCGACTGAATCTTCAACTTTCTATCCCACAGGCCACAATCAGTAAAGATAGGCAGCAACACCTCCCCCACGATCATCCTCAACACCGGTGCCCCACAAGGCTGTGTCCTCAGCCCCCTACTATACTCCTTATACACCTATGACTGTGGCCAAATTCCCCTCCAACTCGATTTTCAAATTTGCTGATGACACCACCATAGTGGATCAGATTTCAAACAATGACGAGACAGAGTTTAGGAATGAGATAGAGAATCTGGTGAACTGGTGCGACGACAATAATCTCTCCCTCAATGTCAACAAAACGAAGGAGATTATCATCGACTTCAGGAAGCATAGCGGGGAACCTGCCCCTGTCTACATCAATGGGAACAAAGTAGAAAGGGTCGAGAGCTTCAAGTTTTTAGGTGTACAGATCACCAACAGCCTGTCCTGGCCCCCCCCATGCTGACACTATAGTTAAGTAAGCCCACCAACGACTCTACTTTCTCAGAAGACTAAGGAAATTTGGCATGTCAGCTACGACCCTCACCAGCTTCTACAGATGCAGCATAGAAAGCATTCTTTCTGGTTGTATCACAGCTTGGTATGGAGCCTGCTCTGCCCAAGACCACAGGAAACTACAAAAGGTTGTGAATGTAGCCCAGACCATCACGTAAACCAGCCTCCCATCCATTGACTCTATCTATAATTCCCGCTGCCTCAGAAAGGCAGCCAGCATAATTAAGGACCCCTCGCACCCCGGACATACTCTCTTCCACCTTCTTCCATCAGGAAAAAGATACCAAAGTTTGAGGTCACGTACCAACCGACTCAAGAACAGCTTCTTTCTTTTTTTTTCCCCTATTGCCATCAGACTTTTGAATGGACCTACCTCGTATTAAGTTGATCTTTTCTCCACACCTTGTTATAACTGTAACATTATATTCTGCAGTCTCTCCTTCCTTCCCTATGTACGGTATGCATTGTTTGTACAGCATGCAAGAAACAATACTTTTCACTGTATATTAATACATGTCACAATAATAAATCAAATCAAAATCAAATCATTCATCTTCAATTTAGTCCTCATCGACCAATTAGCCCGATTCAGTTCATGCCGGGAGGGAACGTCCCCCTCCCCCAGCAGCTCTGCCAACACCAGGGCAAAGTATTCAGTCGACCTTGGACCCTCCACCCCCTTGGGCAAACCCACAATTCTTAAGTTCTGCCGCCTAGATCTGTTCTCCAGGTCCTCCACCTTCGCTCGCGGACCCTTGTTGGCCTTCACCACCATCTGCAGCTCCTCGCCCGTTGAGGTGAGCTGATCGTTGTGTTGGGACAGAGCTTCCTCCACCCAATTCAGCTTCTCTCCCTGCTCCCGCACCTTGGCTGATGTCACTGCTGCCTTCACCAGGGCAATCGCCTCCTCCACCAATACCTTCATTGCCGCCATCATTTCCATCCTCACCATGTGTTCAGCAAACTGTTTTTCAAATTCCACGGCCATCACCACGGTCATCTTTGTTTTAAATTTAGAGTACCCAATTATTTTTTTCCAATTAAGGGATAAATAATTAAGCGACAATTCACCTACCCTGCGCATCTTTGGGTTGTGGGGGTGAAACCCACGCAAACACGGGGAGAATGTGCAAACTCCACATGGACAGTGACCCAGAGCCGGGATCGAACCTGGGACCTCGGAGCCCTGAGTCAGCAGTGCTAACCACTCCGCCACTCGGTCTTCGGGCATCTTTTCTGCCGTGAAAGGCGTGGCCCCACCCAGCGACCCAGCTTCCGCCATCTTTCCTGCTGCTGGGCTGATCCTTTTGCTCAGCGGTGAACCTTCACTTACCCCCTTCTTCCCAGCAGCCTTCTTCTGAGTTTTAAACACCCCCCCCCCTTTATTCTTATATCTTCGTGCACCTGTTCATTTAAAAATTGCCCCTGGGACCGGCCACTAAGTTCAAAAAACTTGAGCCTCGAGCAGGAGCCACCCAACATGCGACTTCTTCCTACATGCTGCTACCAGAAATCCCAGAGAGAAACAGAGTTAACATTTCGAGTCCGCATGACCTCTTCAGAGCTAAAGTAAAATGGATTGGATTTTATACTATTTAGGAGAGGGTGGTACAGATGGAGCAAAGCAGAAAATCAGGGATAGGTGGGAGCTGGGGGAGTTTTTGCAAAGATGTTCTGGGCACAAGACAAAGGAAGCATTAACGGGAATGTTAAGAACGAAAGAAGGTGCTGACAGTGGCATAAAGGTAAAAAGGTGACTTCTGTGTGTGGGATTGCTACCTACACCTGTATCCAGAGGTCATTAAAATCCCATATCTGTGCTGTACATGAGGCAGTTTCTACTAGAATTAGTGGATGTGGCCAAAATGGTGTCACCACAGCCATGCCTATAGGCAATCAGTGTATCATAGAATTAGAACCATAGAATAATAGAATGTACAGCGCAGAAGGAGGCCATTCGGCCCATCGAGTCAGCACCGGCTCTTGGAAAGAGCACCCCACTTAAGCCCACACCTCCACCCTATCCCAGTAAACCAGTAACCTCACCTTAGCTAAGGGCAACTTAAACCATAAGACATAGGAGCAGAATTAGGCCACTCGGCCCAGCGAGTCTGCTCCGCCATTCAAGCATGGCTGATATTTTCTCCTGCCTTCTCCCCATCACCCCTGATCCCCTTATTAATCATGAACCTTTCTTTCTCTGTCTTAAAGACACTCAGTGAATTGGCCTCCACAGCCTTCTGCGGCAAAGAGTTCCACAGATTCACCACCCTCTGGCTGAAGAAATTCCTCCCCATGTCTGTTTTAAAGGATCGTCCCTTTAGTCTGAGATGTGTCCTCTGGTTCTAGTTTTTCCTACAAGTGGAAACATCCTCTCCAGTCCACTCTATCCAGGCCTCGCAGTATCTTGTAAGTTTCAATAAGATCCCCCTTCAACCTTCTAAACTCCAACAAGTACAGACGCAGAATCCTCATACGACAAGTTCTTCATTCCAGGGATCATTCTTGTGAACTTCCTCTGGACCCTTTCCAAGGCCAGCACATCCTTTCTTAGATATGGGGCCCAAAACTGCACACAATACTCCAAATGGGGTCTGACCAGAGCCTTATACAGCCTCAGAAGTACATCCCTGGTCTTGTATTCTAGCCCTCTTGACATGAATGCTAACATTGCATTTGCCTTCCTAACTGCCGACTGAACCTAGAATTAGAATCATAGAATTTACAGAGCAGAAGGAGGCCATTCATCTCATCAAGTCTGCACCGGCCCTTGGAAACAGCACCCCATTTAAGCCCACACCTCCACCCTATCCCAGTAAACCAGTAACCCCAATTTAGTAAGAGCAATTTAGCGTGGCCAATCCACCTAACCTGCACATCTTTGGACTGTGGGAGGAAACCGGAGCACCGGGAGGAAACCCATGCAGACACGGGGAGAACGTGCAGACTCCGCACAGTGACACAGCGGGGAATCGAACCTGGGACCCTGGAGCTGTGAAGCAACTGTGATAACCACTGTGCTACCATGCTGTCCCATCGGCACAAACTGTGGTGGAGGAACTGACAAAGGTACTATGTCTCATTTTGGGAGCATCTTCTGACAAATCTTTCCCCAGCTCCACGAGACAGTCAAGCAGATGCAGGAACTCATGGTTATCCATGAAGCCACATTGGGAGATATCCCACTTAAATGAGATGTGAGCATCAATGGCAAGGCGAACATTTGATGCCCACCCCTAATTGCCCTTGTGTGGTTTGTTAGGCCATGTCAGAGGGTGGTGAAGAGTAAACTACATGTGGACCAGACCGGGTAAGGGCGGCAGATTTCCTTCCGTAAAGGATATCAGTGAACCAGATGGGTTTTTACAACAGTGAATGGTGGTTTCATGGTCACCGTTATTGAGACCCGCTTTTGATTCCAGATTTTGAGTCCCACCAAAAGCCATGGTAGGATTTGAACCCATGTCGTGCCTTAGGTCCAGTGACATTACCACTACTCCACCATCTCCATACAAGAGCCTTAAAGGAATGTGATAGGATGAGCTCCAGGAGGATGTTTCCACTCATGGGAGAGACACCACCCAGGGGAACACAGTTTCAGACCAAGAGGCTGACCATTTAAGATGGATATGAGGATAATTTTGTTTTCTCTCAAAGGGTCGTCAGTCTGTGGAATTCTCTTCCCCAGAGGCAAGCCATTGAATTTATTCAAGATAGAGCTAGGTAAATCTTTGATAGACAGGGGAATCAAGGATTATGGGGATGGGGAGAACAATAGGGAAGTGAAGTTGAGAACAGAACCAGACTGGCTATAATCTTATTGAATGGTGGAGCAGACTGGAAGGGCTGAATGGCCTACTCCTGTGTTCCAATATAAATGCAAATCTTTCTTTTTATTAATGGTGGAACAATGGAAATCTACACCTACCCCTCTCTCTTTTGAATGAAATACAGTGTGGGCAATTGTATAAACAATTGAAGATAATTGACAAAATAGATAATGGGATGAGGTGGAGTGTGGGTCGCATGAGAGATTTTTAAAACCACAGCAGGTTGTGATCTCGAATGCACTGTTTGGAAAGGGCGGCGGAAGCAGTGACTCAAAAGGGGGGGGGGGGGCGGTACGGTGGCATAGTGGTTAGCACTGTTGCCTCACGCCGCCAAGGACCCGGGTTCGATCCCAGTACTGGGTCACTCTCATGTGGAGTTTGTACATTCTCCCCGTGTTTGGTGTGGGTCTCACCTCCACAACCCAAAAATTGCAGGGTCGGTGGATTGGACATGCTAAATTGCCCCTTAATTGGAGAAAAAAGTATTTGGTACTCTAAATTTATTTTTAAAAACACTCAAAAGGGAATCGGATAAATACTGGAATCTGAATGAGGTGCTTGACAATGGAGGAAGGCAAGTGGGTGGGACAGTAGATCGTTCAATGGTTTTCTAGTGACTGACCCACTCCTGAAATATGTCACAAGAGCAAAGGGTGAATGGGGGGGGGGGGGGGGGGGGAGCATGGACTTGCCGTGAACGTTTACAAGATTATCAACCAATGTAGAGTGATGTGGACACACAGCACTTCTCTCTGCACCCCCCCCCCCCCCCCCATGGACAATCTCAGCAGGTCTGACAGCATCTGTGGAGAGAGAGGCCAGTCTTAAGTCTGGATGACCCTTTGTCACACGCCACTACCCCCCCCTCCCCCCCCCCCTCCCCCGCCTTATCCCCATAACCCCACCTAACCTTTGGACACTAAGAGACAATTTAGCATGGCCTACCCACCCAACCTTGCACATCTTTGCAAGTGAAATGCCGACTGCTACTGCACTTTAAAGCGACCTGCACATGCCCACAGCGCCTCTCCTTGCTGAAGGCTGTGTGGAGTGAAAGGAATCCTGTGGATGCAGATGAATGTGAAGCTGCTGGTGGGACAGGCATTGCGCTGCCGAAAGGGGATTTCCTCCAGCTCTTTCTAGTCTGAGGTTTGGCAATGGATGAGAGCTCTGGAGGGAGGGAGGCGAGATCTCTGGTTAAGAGTGGCAGAGGCAGCTCAGGTGTCCCCGGTGTGGATAAAGCTGCTGCCAAGGAGCTGATCTGACTGGGAGGCGATGACACACAAACTAACGTCACCAATAAAGGCAGGAATCTCCAGCCCGCCTCTTAAAGAGAAGCAGGAGACCTGAAACTGACTCGAAGCCGCAATCCCGCTGCTGGAGTTACTGCAGGGGGTGGAGGGGCTGCACCAGCAATCCAGAGCATTCAGCAACTTTCAAACACATCATCAAAGCGAATTGCATCAAAGAGGGGGGATTTCACCTTTCATTCATATCTGCTCTCGAACCATCCACCGTGGGAAAGGGGCTGGGGAGGGGGGGCTGGGGGGCAGACAGGGGGATGTCCTCTGGGCATGTTGCACTGCCCTGCGATCAAACACCACCGCGCCCGGCCGCAGCAGCCGTCCTGAGAGCGGACCACACGCACCGACTGCCCTGCCTGTGATGAAGGAGAGCGGGAACAGCTCTGGGACCGGCTCGGCACTTTACCCACGGCGATGATCGGATGCTTGCGGGACGGCGAGAAGGAGGGTTGATGTTGATGGATGTGACTGAGAAGCCCCAATGCCTGCCCTCCTCCTCCTCTGTGCACTCCTGCACCTCGGGCAACACAGCACTTTGGCCAGAAGACACATTCCGTGCACAGGTAGGCAGGAGAGCGAAGTGAGAGAATGGTGACAGGCTGAGAGACACAGTACAGAGCCATAGGTGGAAATGTGAGTGTGCAGTGAGACAGGAGGTGAGAATGTGACAGTGGGCAGTGAGACAGGAGGTGAGAATGTGACAATGTGCAGTGAGACAGGAGGTGAGAATGTGACAGTGTGCAGTGAGACAGGAGGTGAGAATGTGACAGTGGGCAGTGAGACAGGAGGTGAGAATGTGACAGTGTGCAGTGAGACAGGAGGTGAGAATGTGACAGTGTGCAGTGAGACAGGAGGTGAGAATGTGACAGTGGGCAGTGAGACAGGAGGTGAGAATGTGACAGTGTGCAGTGAGACAGGAGGTGAGAATGTGACAGTGTGTAGTGAGACAGGAGGTGAGAATGTGACAGTGTGCAGTGAGACAGGAGGTGAGAATGTGACAGTGTGCAGTGAGACAGGAGGTGAGAATGTGACAGTGTGCAGTGAGACAGGAGGTGAGAATGTGACAGTGGGCAGTGAGACAGGAGGTGAGAATGTGACAGTGTGCAGTGAGACAGGAGGTGAGAATGTGACAGTGTGCAGTGAGACAGGAGGTGAGAATGTGACAGTGTGCAGTGAGACAGGTGAGAATGTGACAGTGTGCAGTGAGACAGGAGGTGAGAATGTGACAGTGTGCAGTGAGACAGGAGGTGAGAATGTGACAGTGTGCAGTGAGACAGGTGAGAATGTGACAGTGTGCAGTGAGACAGGAGGTGATAATGTGACAGTGTGCAGTGAGACAGGAGGTGAGAATGTGACAGTGTGCAGTGAGACAGGTGAGAATGTGACAGTGTGCAGTGAGACAGGAGGTGAGAATGTGACAGTGTGCAGTGAGACAGGATGTGAGAATGTGACAGTGTGCAGTGAGACAGGAGGTGAGAATGTGACAGTGGGCAGTGAGACAGGAGATGAGAATGTGACAGTGGGCAGTGAGACAGGAGGTGAGAATGTGACAGTGTGCAGTGAGACAGGAGGTGAGAATGTGACAGTGTGCACTGAGACAGGAGGTGAGAATGTGACAGTGTGCAGTGAGACAGGTGAGAATGTGACAGTGTGCAGTGCGACAGGAGGTGAGAATGTGACAGTGTGCAGTGAGAAAGGTGATAATGTGACAGTGTGCAGTGAGACAGGAGGTGATAATGTGACAGTGTGCAGTGAGACAGGAGGTGATAATGTGACAGTGTGCAGTGAGACAGGAGGTGAGAATGTGACAGTGTGCAGTGAGAAAGGTGATAATGTGACAGTGTGCAGTGAGACAGGAGGTGTGAATGTGACAGTATGCAGTGAGACAGGGGAGAATGTGACAGTGTGCAGTGAGACAGGAGGTGAGAATGTGACAGTGTGCACTGAGACAGCAGGTGAGAATGTGACAGTGTGCAGTGAGACAGGAGGTGAGAATGTGACAGTGTGCAGTGAGAAAGGTGATAATGTGACAGTGTGCAGTGAGACAGGAGGTGAGAATGTGACAGTGTGCAGTGAGACAGGAGGTGATAATGTGACAGTGTGCAGTGAGACAGGAGGTGAGAATGTGACAGTGTGCAGTGAGAAAGGTGATAATGTGACAGTGTGCAGTGAGACAGGAGGTGTGAATGTGACAGTGTGCAGTGAGACAGGGGAGAATGTGGCAGTGTGCAGTGAGACAGGAGGTGAGAATGTGACAGTGCACAGTGAGACAGGAGGTGTGAATGTGACAGTGGGCAGTGAGACAGGAGGTGAGAATGTGACAGTGTGCAGTGAGACAGGAGGTGAGAATGTGACAGTGTGCAGTGAGACAGGAGGTGAGAATGTGACAGTGGGCAGTGAGACAGGAGGTGAGAATGTGACAGTGTGCAGTGAGACAGGAGGTGAGAATGTGACAGTGTGCAGTGAGACAGGAGGTGAGAATGTGACAGTGGGCAGTGAGACAGGAGGTGAGAATGTGACAGTGTGCAGTGAGACAGGAGGTGAGAATGTGACAGTGTGTAGTGAGACAGGAGGTGAGAATGTGACAGTGTGCAGTGAGACAGGAGGTGAGAATGTGACAGTGTGCAGTGAGACAGGAGGTGAGAATGTGACAGTGTGCAGTGAGACAGGAGGTGAGAATGTGACAGTGGGCAGTGAGACAGGAGGTGAGAATGTGACAGTGTGCAGTGAGACAGGAGGTGAGAATGTGACAGTGTGCAGTGAGACAGGAGGTGATAATGTGACAGTGTGCAGTGAGACAGGAGGTGAGAATGTGACAGTGTGCAGTGAGAAAGGTGATAATGTGACAGTGTGCAGTGAGACAGGAGGTGTGAATGTGACAGTGTGCAGTGAGACAGGGGAGAATGTGGCAGTGTGCAGTGAGACAGGAGGTGAGAATGTGACAGTGCACAGTGAGACAGGAGGTGTGAATGTGACAGTGGGCAGTGAGACAGGAGGTGAGAATGTGACAGTGTGCAGTGAGACAGGAGGTGAGAATGTGACAGTGTGCAGTGAGACAGGAGGTGAGAATGTGACAGTGGGCAGTGAGACAGGAGGTGAGAATGTGACAGTGTGCAGTGAGACAGGAGGTGAGAATGTGACAGTGTGCAGTGAGACAGGAGGTGAGAATGTGACAGTGGGCAGTGAGACAGGAGGTGAGAATGTGACAGTGTGCAGTGAGACAGGAGGTGAGAATGTGACAGTGTGTAGTGAGACAGGAGGTGAGAATGTGACAGTGTGCAGTGAGACAGGAGGTGAGAATGTGACAGTGTGCAGTGAGACAGGAGGTGAGAATGTGACAGTGTGCAGTGAGACAGGAGGTGAGAATGTGACAGTGGGCAGTGAGACAGGAGGTGAGAATGTGACAGTGTGCAGTGAGACAGGAGGTGAGAATGTGACAGTGTGCACTGAGACAGGAGGTGAGAATGTGACAGTGTGCAGTGAGACAGGTGAGAATGTGACAGTGTGCAGTGAGACAGGAGGTGAGAATGTGACAGTGTGCAGTGAGACAGGAGGTGAGAATGTGTCAGTGTGCAGTGAGACAGGTGAGAATGTGACAGTGTGCAGTGAGACAGGAGGTGATAATGTGACAGTGTGCAGTGAGACAGGAGGTGAGAATGTGACAGTGTGCAGTGAGACAGGTGAGAATGTGACAGTGTGCAGTGAGACAGGAGGTGAGAATGTGACAGTGTGCAGTGAGACAGGAGGTGAGAATGTGACAGTGTGCAGTGAGACAGGAGGTGAGAATGTGACAGTGGGCAGTGAGACAGGAGATGAGAATGTGACAGTGGGCAGTGAGACAGGAGGTGAGAATGTGACAGTGTGCAGTGAGACAGGAGGTGAGAATGTGACAGTGTGCACTGAGACAGGAGGTGAGAATGTGACAGTGTGCAGTGAGACAGGTGAGAATGTGACAGTGTGCAGTGCGACAGGAGGTGAGAATGTGACAGTGTGCAGTGAGAAAGGTGATAATGTGACAGTGTGCAGTGAGACAGGAGGTGATAATGTGACAGTGTGCAGTGAGACAGGAGGTGATAATGTGACAGTGTGCAGTGAGACAGGAGGTGAGAATGTGACAGTGTGCAGTGAGAAAGGTGATAATGTGACAGTGTGCAGTGAGACAGGAGGTGTGAATGTGACAGTATGCAGTGAGACAGGGGAGAATGTGACAGTGTGCAGTGAGACAGGAGGTGAGAATGTGACAGTGTGCACTGAGACAGCAGGTGAGAATGTGACAGTGTGCAGTGAGACAGGAGGTGAGAATGTGACAGTGTGCAGTGAGAAAGGTGATAATGTGACAGTGTGCAGTGAGACAGGAGGTGAGAATGTGACAGTGTGCAGTGAGACAGGAGGTGATAATGTGACAGTGTGCAGTGAGACAGGAGGTGAGAATGTGACAGTGTGCAGTGAGAAAGGTGATAATGTGACAGTGTGCAGTGAGACAGGAGGTGTGAATGTGACAGTGTGCAGTGAGACAGGGGAGAATGTGGCAGTGTGCAGTGAGACAGGAGGTGAGAATGTGACAGTGCACAGTGAGACAGGAGGTGTGAATGTGACAGTGTGCAGTGAGACAGGAGGTGAGAATGTGACAATGTGCAGTGAGACAGGAGGTGAGAATGTGACAGTGTGCAGTGAGACAGGTGAGAATGTGCCAGTGTGCAGTGAGACAGGAGGTGAGAATGTGACAGTGTGCAGTGAGACAGGAGGTGTGAATGTGACAGTGTGCAGTGAGACAGGAGGTGAGAATGTGACAGTGTGCAGTGAGACAGGTGAGAATGTGACAGTGTGCAGTGAGACAGGAGCTGAGAATGTGACAGTGTGAAGTGAGACAGAAGGTGAGAATGTGACAGTGTGCAGTGCGACAGGTGAGAATGTGACAGTGTGCAGTGAGACAGGAGGTAAGAATGTGACAGTGTGCAGTGAGACAGGTGAGAATGTGACAGTGTGCAGTGAGACAGGTGAGAATGTGACAGTGTGCAGTGAGACAGGAGGTGAGAATGTGACAGTATGCAGTGAGACAGGAGGTGAGAATGTGACAGTGTGCAGTGAGACAGGAGGTGAGAATGTCACAGTGTGCAGTGAGACAGGAGGTGAGAATGTGACAGTGTGCAGTGAGACAGGTGAGAATGTGACAGTGTGCAGTGAGACAGGAGGTGAGAATGTGTCAGTGTGCAGTGAGACAGGTGAGAATGTGACAGTGTGCAGTGAGACAGGAGGTGAGAATGTGACAGTGTGCAGTGAGACAGGAGGTGAGAATGTGACAGTGTGCAGTGAGACAGGTGAGAATGTGACAGTGTGCAGTGAGACAGGAGCTGAGAATGTGACAGTGTGAAGTGAGACAGAAGGTGAGAATGTGACAGTGTGCAGTGCGACAGGTGAGAATGTGACAGTGTGCAGTGAGACAGGAGGTAAGAATGTGACAGTGTGCAGTGAGACAGGAGGTGAGAATGTGACAGTGTGCAGTGAGACAGGTGAGAATGTGACAGTGTGCAGTGAGACAGGAGGGAAGAATGTGACAGTGTGCAGTGAGACAGGTGAGAATGTGACAGTGTGCAGTGAGACAGGTGAGAATGTGACAGTGTGAAGTGATACAGGAGGTTTAGAATGTAACAGTGTGCAGTGAGACAGGTGAGAATGTGACAGTGTGCAGTGAGACAGGAGGTGTGAATGTCACAGTGTGCAGTGAGACAGATGAGAATGTGACAGTGTGCAGTGAGATAGGTGAGAATGTGACAGTGTGCAGTGAGACAGGAGGCGTGAATGTGACAGTGTGCAGTGAGACAGGAGGTGAGATTGTGACAGTGTGCAGTGAGACAGGAGGTGAGAATGTGACAGTGTGCAGTGAGACGGGAGGTGAGAATTTGACAGTGTGCAGTGAGACAGGTGAGAATGTGACAGTTGCAGTGAGACTGGACGTGAGAATGTGACAGTGTGCAGTGAGACAGGTGAGAATGTGACAGTGTGCAGTGAGACAGGAGGTGAGAATGTGACAGTGTGCAGTGAGACAGGTGAGAATGTGACAGTGTGCAGTGAAACAGGAGGTGAGAATGTGACAGTGTGCAGTGAGACAGGAGGTGAGAATGTGAAAGTGTGCAGTGAGACAGGTGAGAATGTGACAGTGTGCAGTATGACACGAGGCGAGAATGTGACAGTGTGCAGTGAGACAGGTGAGAATGTGACAGTGTGCAGTGAGACAGGAGGTGAGAATGTGACAGTGTGCAGTGAGACAGGAGGTGGGAATGTGACAGTGTGTAGTCAGACTAGTGAGAATGTGACAGTGTGCAGTGAGACAGGAGGTGAGAGTGTGACAGTGTGCAGTGAGACAGGTGAGAAATTGACAGTGTTCAGTGAGAGAGGAGGTGAGAATGTGACAGTGTGCAGTGAGACAGGTGAGAATGTGACAGTGTGCAGTGAGACAGGAGGTGAGAATGTGACAGTGTGCAGTGAGACAGGATGTGAGAATGTGACAGTGTGCAGTGAGACAGGAGGTGAGAATGTGACAGTGGGCAGTGAGACAGGAGATGAGAATGTGACAGTGGGCAGTGAGACAGGAGGTGAGAATGTGACAGTGTGCAGTGAGACAGGAGGTGAGAATGTGACAGTGTGCACTGAGACAGGAGGTGAGAATGTGACAGTGTGCAGTGAGACAGGTGAGAATGTGACAGTGTGCAGTGCGACAGGAGGTGAGAATGTGACAGTGTGCAGTGAGAAAGGTGATAATGTGACAGTGTGCAGTGAGACAGGAGGTGAGAATGTGACAGTGTGCAGTGAGACAGGAGGTGATAATGTGACAGTGTGCAGTGAGACAGGAGGTGAGAATGTGACAGTGTGCAGTGAGAAAGGTGATAATGTGACAGTGTGCAGTGAGACAGGAGGTGTGAATGTGACAGTATGCAGTGAGACAGGGGAGAATGTGACAGTGTGCAGTGAGACAGGAGGTGAGAATGTGACAGTGTGCACTGAGACAGCAGGTGAGAATGTGACAGTGTGCAGTGAGACAGGAGGTGAGAATGTGACAGTGTGCAGTGAGAAAGGTGATAATGTGACAGTGTGCAGTGAGACAGGAGGTGAGAATGTGACAGTGTGCAGTGAGACAGGAGGTGATAATGTGACAGTGTGCAGTGAGACAGGAGGTGAGAATGTGACAGTGTGCAGTGAGAAAGGTGATAATGTGACAGTGTGCAGTGAGACAGGAGGTGTGAATGTGACAGTGTGCAGTGAGACAGGGGAGAATGTGGCAGTGTGCAGTGAGACAGGAGGTGAGAATGTGACAGTGCACAGTGAGACAGGAGGTGTGAATGTGACAGTGTGCAGTGAGACAGGAGGTGAGAATGTGACAATGTGCAGTGAGACAGGAGGTGAGAATGTGACAGTGTGCAGTGAGACAGGTGAGAATGTGCCAGTGTGCAGTGAGACAGGAGGTGAGAATGTGACAGTGTGCAGTGAGACAGGAGGTGTGAATGTGACAGTGTGCAGTGAGACAGGAGGTGAGAATGTGACAGTGTGCAGTGAGACAGGTGAGAATGTGACAGTGTGCAGTGAGACAGGAGCTGAGAATGTGACAGTGTGAAGTGAGACAGAAGGTGAGAATGTGACAGTGTGCAGTGCGACAGGTGAGAATGTGACAGTGTGCAGTGAGACAGGAGGTAAGAATGTGACAGTGTGCAGTGAGACAGGTGAGAATGTGACAGTGTGCAGTGAGACAGGTGAGAATGTGACAGTGTGCAGTGAGACAGGAGGTGAGAATGTGACAGTATGCAGTGAGACAGGAGGTGAGAATGTGACAGTGTGCAGTGAGACAGGAGGTGAGAATGTGACAGTGTGCAGTGAGACAGGTGAGAATGTGACAGTGTGCAGTGAGACAGGAGGTGAGAATGTGTCAGTGTGCAGTGAGACAGGTGAGAATGTGACAGTGTGCAGTGAGACAGGAGGTGAGAATGTGACAGTGTGCAGTGAGACAGGAGGTGAGAATGTGACAGTGTGCAGTGAGACAGGAGGTGAGAATGTGACAGTGTGCAGTGAGACAGGTGAGAATGTGACAGTGTGCAGTGAGACAGGAGCTGAGAATGTGACAGTGTGAAGTGAGACAGAAGGTGAGAATGTGACAGTGTGCAGTGCGACAGGTGAGAATGTGACAGTGTGCAGTGAGACAGGAGGTAAGAATGTGACAGTGTGCAGTGAGACAGGAGGTGAGAATGTGACAGTGTGCAGTGAGACAGGTGAGAATGTGACAGTGTGCAGTGAGACAGGAGGGAAGAATGTGACAGTGTGCAGTGAGACAGGTGAGAATGTGACAGTGTGCAGTGAGACAGGTGAGAATGTGACAGTGTGAAGTGAGACAGGAGGTTTAGAATGTAACAGTGTGCAGTGAGACAGGTGAGAATGTGACAGTGTGCAGTGAGACAGGAGGTGTGAATGTCACAGTGTGCAGTGAGACAGGTGAGAATGTGACAGTGTGCAGTGAGATAGGTGAGAATGTGACAGTGTGCAGTGAGACAGGAGGTGAGAATGTGACAGTGTGCAGTGAGACAGGTGAGAATGTGACAGTGTGCAGTGAGACTGGAGGTGAGAATGTGACAGTGTGCAGTGAGACAGGTGAGAATGTGACAGTGTGCAGTGAGACAGGAGGTGAGAATGTGACAGTGTGCAGTGAGACAGGTGAGAATGTGACAGTGTGCAGTGAGACAGGAGGTGAGATTGTGACAGTGTGCAGTGAGACAGGAGGTGAGAATGTGACAGTGTGCAGTGAGACGGGAGGTGAGAATTTGACAGTGTGCAGTGAGACAGGTGAGAATGTGACAGTTGCAGTGAGACTGAAGGTGAGAATGTGACAGTGTGCAGTGAGACAGGTGAGAATGTGACAGTGTGCAGTGAGACAGGAGGTGAGAATGTGACAGTGTGCAGTGAGACAGGTGAGAATGTGACAGTGTGCAGTGAAACAGGAGGTGAGAATGTGACAGTGTGCAGTGAGACAGGAGGTGAGAATGTGAAAGTGTGCAGTGAGACAGGTGAGAATGTGACAGTGTGCAGTATGACACGAGGCGAGAATGTGACAGTGTGCAGTGAGACAGGTGAGAATGTGACAGTGTGCAGTGAGACAGGAGGTGAGAATGTGACAGTGTGCAGTGAGACAGGAGGTGGGAATGTGACAGTGTGTAGTCAGACTGGTGAGAATGTGACAGTGTGCAGTGAGACAGGAGGTGAGAGTGTGACAGTGTGCAGTGAGACAGGTGAGAAATTGACAGTGTTCAGTGAGACAGGAGGTGAGAATGTGACAGTGTGCAGTGAGACAGGTGAGAATGTGACAGTGTGCAGTGAGACAAGAGGTGAGAATGTGACAGCGTGCAGTGAGACAGGAGGTGATAATGTGACAGTGTGCAGTGAGACAGGAGGTGAGATTGTGACAGTGTGCAGTGAGACAGGAGGTGAGAATTTGACAGTGTGCAGTGAGACAGGTGAGAATGTGACAGTGTGCAGTGAGACAGGAGGTGAGAATGTGACAGTGTGCAGTGAGACAGGTGAGAATGTGACAGTGTGCAGTGAGACAGGAGGTGAGAATGTGACAGTGTGCCGTGAGACAGGTGAGAATGTGACAATGTGCAGTGAGACAGGAGGTGAGAATGTGACAGTGTGCAGTGAGACAGGAGGTGAGAATGTGACAGTGTGCAGTGAGACAGGTAAGAATGTGACAGTGTGCAGTATGACAGGAGGTGAGAATGTGACAGTGTGCAGTGAGACAGGTGAGAATGTGACAGTGTGCAGTCAGACAGGAGGTGTGAATGTGACAATGTGCAGTGAGACAGGAGGTGAATATGTGACAGTGTGCAGTGAGACAGGAGGTGAGAATGTGACAGTGTGCAGTGAGACAGGTGAGAATGTGACAGTGTGCAGTGAGACAGGAGGTGAGAATGTGACAGTGTGCAGTGAGACAGGTGAGAATGTGACAGTGTGCAGTGAGACAGGAGGTGTGAATGTGACAGTGTGCAGTGAGACAGGAGGTGAATATGTGACAGTGTGAAGTGAGACAGGAGGTGAAAATGTGACAGTGTGCAGTGAGACAGGAGGTGAGAATGTGACAGTGTGCAGTGAGACAGGTGATAATGTGAAAGTGTGCAGTGAGACAGGAGGTGGGAATGTGACAGTGTGCAGTGAGACAGGTGAGAATTTGAAAGTGTGCAGTGAGACATGAGGTGAGAATGTGACAGTGTGCAGTGAGACAGGAGGTGAGAATGTGACAGTGTGCAGTGAGACAGGTGAGAATGTGACAGTGTGCAGTGAGACAGGTGAGAATGTGACAGTGTGCAGTGAGACAGGAGGTGAGAATGTGACAGTGTGCAGTGAGACAGGTGAGAATGTGA